>NC_091477.1:47352158-47642341 GCF_036971445.1 Narcine bancroftii
ATGCTCCAAATGGTTAAACAGCAATGACCTGACTGTAACAAAAGGAGGAACACTTCTACAAGTATGATTGACAGCCATCATGCAGTCATCGCTTCTGAGAGAGGGTCAAAGCAAAAATAACCTCCTTTCGTACCATGAAAGTTGTATGGCTCTATTATTTAAAGATAAATGCAATACCACAGAGAGAATGACTCAAACAGAGGGGCAGAGAAGATTTGCAAGGATGTTTTTGGGACTTGAGGAACTTCAAGGAAAGGTGGAATAGGTTAGGATTTTATTTTCTGGAGAATGAGGGGAGATTTCATACCAAATTATGAGGGGTTCAGATAAGGTAAGTGCAAGCTGGCTTTTTCCACTGAGGTATGGTGAGGCAAGAACAAGGGTTAAGGATGAAAGGGGAAATGTTTAAGGGGAATGATAGTGGGAACATCTTCACTCTGAGAGTGGTGAATGTGTAGAATGAGCTGCCAGTGGAAATCATGGACGTGTGCTCGATTTTGATATTTAACAGAAATTTGGATAGTTACATGGTAGAAAGGGATGTGGCCAGGTGCTGGTCAATGAGACAAGGCAGATTATTAGTTCAACTCAGACTAGATGGACCAAAGGGCCTATTTCCGTGCTGTAGTGTTCTGTGGTTCCATAGAACTCAGCAGATCGCACAGCATCTGTAGGAAGCAATAGGCTGCCAACATTTTGGGGCCCAAAATTGAGCAGACGACTGAGTAAAAAGATAAGGGGGAGGGGTAGTAAATTGGTGTTGAATTTGTTTCTCCAGACGAGTTTCTCCAGCATTGTGTTTTTACTTCAAACCAGCTGATCCTTCTCTGTAACTCTGCCCCTCTGTACTAAGCACGAGCTGCCAAGGTGATCTGCTTGCAAAACAAGTTTTTTCACTGCCTTCTTGCCCATGTGACAACAAGCTTGAACTTGAGATGGCCTGCACCATTTCACATGGGACGCAGCAGGCAGCAGGCATCTTTCAGAGCTGAATATTTCGAGTCCTGCATGTCAAAAGTTCACTCTCTTACCCAACACATTACACCGACCATTTAAGGGCTGCATTCTGAGCCAAGATTTTCCCTCCCACCTGGGACCAACACTAAATTGAGTTTTTATATTAGTCAACGCATTTTTTTTAAATTATTGAGTGCGTGTCAGGATTTCTTTCTGGGTGAATGGATGGAAGAGCAAGTTTAAATGGGCCCTTTCAGCAAAATTATGAAGAAGTGTACAGTACCTTGGTGATTTTTTTTTGCTCCCTCTCTCACCGTTCCATTTACAGCAGCTTCTAACGTTTCAGGCAGGCTGTTAATGTGATTACTGAACAAGTCGATTGGCAGAAAGACCGCAGCAGCCTTTCACAATGTTCCTTGGAGCCTCACACCCATTGAAGTGCTCGTTAAGTGTGGCCGCTGTTGTAATGTAGGCCACGTACCCACCAATCTTCACACAGCAAGCTTCCAGTACATCCACCGAACACCCTACTCATTGAGTTGCAACAAAATCTTGGGATAACCATTCTCCTTCCTTTGAATTTGCCCAAGGGATCATCTATGTCCATCTGAGAAAACAAATGGTTTTGATGCAAAATAATGGGACACAGCCCTTCAAGCTTGTGCCGCCATTCATAAGAACATACGAAACAGGAGCAAAAGTCGGCCTGTTGAGCCTGCTCTATCATTCAGTGAGATCACGGCTGATCTGGCTGTGGACTCAGCTCCATTTATCTTCCTATTGCCCAGAACCCTGAATTCCCCTACAATGCAAATTTCTACCTTTCATCAAGGTCATGGCTGATCATCTACCCCAGGATTATTTGTATGCACCACCCCCTTATCCCTTGATTCTCTCAACATCTAGAAAAATGTCATTCTCCTTTCTAAATGAATCCATTGACTGCCTCTCCAAGGAGAATTCCAAAGTCTCATCATCTTCTGAGTGAGAAATTTCTCTGCATCTCGTTCTAATATGGCTTTTCACCTTCAATCACCCCCCCCCCCCCCCACACCTTCCCATGACCACCCCAACCCTCCCCTTCCCCCCCATCTGTCCTCCTCTTCCCCACCTCCTCCTCTGGCTTCTCTAACTCTCCACCTCTAACCTCCTGCACCCTCCACATCATCCTCCACAGCCACCCCAGTGCCCTTTGCATCTCCGCTCGTGTCTCACTCTGCCTTCCCCTCCAGGAGATGGAGCACTAGGCCCTCAGTGCAACCTTGCCTTTGCCCCCCCAATCCTTCTACGCACGTCTTAATGAGTTCTTCATACACCCGATGCCAAACTCTCCTTCCATTGCCTCCATCTCCAGGCCCACTTCCATGACTGTAACTCTCCATCCACCCCCCCTCACCCTCCCCACCTCCAAATTTTCTTCCTCCTCTTGGACATCTCATCGTGGCCAACTGTCCACTCTGGATATTTTTATTTCTAATTGCCACTGAAACATCAACCACCTAAACTTCATCATTCTCCTCTCTTATTCAAATCTCACCTCCCCCGAACGCTCTGCCCTCCACTCTCACCACAGCAATTCAAACCTCACTATCAAACTCACAGACAAAGGAGATGCTGTTGTGGTCTGGCACACTGACCTCTACCTTGCCAAGGCCAGATGACAACTCTTAGACACCTCTTATTTACCTCTTCCATTGGACCCCACCACAACACATCAAGCAACCATCTCTAGTGCTATCTCCAACCTCCTCTCCTCTGGTCACCTCCTTCCCTCAGCCTCCAGTCTCATTGTTTCTCATCCCCTCACTGCCTGGTTCTACCTCTTACCCAAGATGCACACAAAATCCTTCAACTTCAGAGTTTTCCACAGCTTTCTGGGCCCCTTCAGGAAATTGCAGTGAAAGGCATCACTGAAGTCAGGGAGGTGAGTGGTTGGCCCAAGAGGTGTGACCAGACTCCTTCAATGCTGACTGCTTTGGTTTTTATTTTGAACAAGTTCCAGAACTGGGAAAATTTTTAAAGATCTCTAGATGTTTAAAATGCAAAAACTTACATAGAATCTAGTTTGCAAATGTTCTGTGTACCTCAGAAACTGAGATTGACCCTGGAAAGATGGAAGGATCTGACCCAAAAGGCTGACCTTTCTTGTCCACCCACAGATTCTGCGTGACCTGCTGAGTTCCTCCAGGAAAATCTGCAGCTGCTGGATTCTTGAACAAATAATGAGCTGCACAGGGACTCTTTCAATGAAGGAACTGCCTCTCGTTGGAGGAATTATCTTGATAAACGGTCCCGACCAAAAAAGATGATTGACCACTTCTACTGAGTCCCTTCAGCAGCTCATTATTTGCTCAAGTTTCCAGCATCCGGAGTCTTGGTGATTCTACATCAATACAACGGTTCAGTTGCTGGATGTTCAGCTGTGAGTGATCTAATTTCTGGCTCCCAAATTTTTCCTTCAACAAAAGAAACACAAACTGGTCTCCACACCTCCCAGGGTCTTCTTCCCTACCAGTGTCCACACCTCTCCAACCTTCTTTTGTCGAGTGTCCTCTTACTCTATTCCACCCCCCTCTCTATCTACCAGATCCCCACCCTCCTCCTTGTGCTTGCTGTCTCCTCCTTCCCACCTTAGTGTTGAGACAGGGTTCTGACCCAAAAACGTTGACTAGCCACACTTACCCATGGATGCTGCCAGACCTGCTGAGTCCTCCAGCAGATTGTTGTCTAAGGTGAGACTGTTGTCTACACTTGGATCTTGGCAGTGAATTGCCCTGCCTCTCACAGCCGCCTGACTCCATCAGCACAGCTGTCATCGGTCAATGGTAACTGCAGGGCCATCTGAGGACAGCACGGGGTTAAAAGGATTTCAGTGACATCATGCTGGCAGACAATATTGTACGAAAGATTGGTTTTCAGTGGCTTACCCCTTTCACTGCCCATTCCTCCATCGCACCTCCACCCCTTCTCCATCTTAGATCGGGAACATCTGAAATTGAAAAATTAGACCCTGATTTGCAGAAAGGGCATTTGGATCTTGAACTAAAATGAAATTTAAACCAATTAATCTGTTGGATTTTTATTGCTCCTCTATGTTTTCCCAGCAATTCCCTCAGTGCCTGGCTTTGATTGACTCAGATCAATCTTGCAAGAGTTCTGATTGTCTGCCCAGTGCTTTAAAACTCGAGATGACATTTACACCGCATTCATAAAACAATCAAATTTGCAAAGCTTTTAAACAACTGGGGCATAGTTATATTTAATAAAAGCCAGCCTATAATAACCTGAATTAGCATTTTATGCCATGTAATACCTCAGAGCATTGGATTTTATGGAGCCATGTATTGTTGAAGCCTTCTTTCCAATAGGAAAGATTATCTGACTGATAGTCTGTGGTTTAACCCTTCAGTTTCTGGAATACTTTATCCGGACAATGAAGTATTTCCATCTCTCTCTGTGACCTACCACCACATTCTCACCTCATAACCTTTCCACACTTCATGGAGATACACGGGAGTCTGGAGACTGCAGGGGCTGGAATCTGGAGCCACACACAACCTGCTGGGGAACTCAGTGGGTCAAGCAGCATCTGTGGGTAGAAAGGGCAGTCAATGTTTCAGGCCAGAACTCTTCACCAAGACTTTTGATGAGGGGTTCTGGCCTGAAACATCGACCGTCCTTTTTTTCTCTCTCCCACCAATGCTGTTGAGTTCCTCCAGCAGGTTGGATGTTGTTCCCACTCCATGGCATTCCCTTCAAGGGGCAGCATCCCTCTGGCTAAGGGAACACTTCACCTTGTTGATTTCCTCCGTAATGTGATGCAGTGGCGCAAACCTGCATGAAAAGGGGCAGCTGAGACGTGGGACCAGACACATGGCAGCTGCAATACTGAAGACCTGCATTCCTATTGAGTTGTGCCTCAACCCAAACTATTCCACTGCATCTACTCAACAGAGAGAAGACTTGACCAGGTTCTGCAAAAGAAGGACAAATCTAACCTGGCTAATTAACAATCACTATTCCACGTTCAAGAAGCAGCCCATGACATCACTGTCAAGTGTTACTAATTCTGCAGTTCACCAATGCCCAGCTTACATTCCCCAAGAGCTTCAAACCTTGCTGCAGCCTTGGTTCAAACATTAATCAAAGGGCTGAATTCCAGCTGTGAGGTGGCAGCAGGTTGATCAAGTGTGACATTAAGGAGCCTGGATACGGCTGAAGTCAAAGAGTATTGAGGGTCAGTACTCCAATGTTTGCAGCTTTCTTTTCTTTGGCTTGGCTTCGCGGACGAAGATTTATGGAGGGGGTAAAAAGTCCACGTCAGCTGCAGGCTCGTTTGTGGCTGACAAGTCCGATGCGGGACAGGCAGACACGGTTGCAGCGGTTGCAGGGGAAAATTGGTTGGTTGGGGTTGGGTGTTGGGTTTTTCCTCCTTTGTCTTTTGTCAGTGAGGTGGGCTCTGCGGTCTTCTTCAAAGAAAGTTGCTGCCCGCCGAACTGTGAGGCGCCAAGATGCACGGTTTGAGGCGATATCAGCCCACTGGCGGGGGTCAATGTGGCAGGCACCGAGAGATTTCTTTAGACAGTCCTTGTACCTCTTCTTTGGTGCACCTCTGTCACGGTGGCCAGTGGAGAGCTCGCCATATAATACGATCTTGGGAAGGCGATGGTCCTCCATTCTGGAGACGTGACCCATCCAGCGCAGCTGGATCTTCAGCAGCGTGGACTCGATGCTGTCGACCTCTGCCATCTCGAGTACTTCGACGTTAGGGATGAAAGCGCTCCAATGGATGTTGAGGATGGAGCGGAGACAACGCTGGTGGAAGCGTTCTAGGAGCGTAGGTGGTGCCGGTAGAGGACCCATGATTCGGAGCCGAACGGGAGTGTGGGTATGACAACGGCTCTGTATACGCTTATCTTTGTGAGGTTTTTCAGTTGGTTGTTATTCCAGACTCTTTTGTGTAGTCTTCCAAAGGCGCTATTTGCCTTGGCGAGTCTGTTGTCTATCTCATTGTCGATCCTTGCATCTGATGAAATGGTGCAGCCGAGATAGGTAAACTGGTTGACTGTTTTGAGTTTTGTGTGCCCAATGTTTGCAGCTATGCCTCATGCAAAGGGACATGCTTGTGGTTGTTGGAGGTCAACCAACGTGAAGTCACTGCAGGAACATCTTTGGCCAGTGTCCTGGGCCCAACCATCTTCAGCTGCTTCATCAACCACTTTCCTTCATGAGGTCAGAAGTAGGCAAGTTGCACAACCTTCAATTCCACGTGCAACGCCTCAATAAATGAAGTCACCCATATCTCCATGGAGCAAGATCTGGACACAGGCTGGTAAATGTTGCGGCATAGAAGGTCGGGAAGTGGTCATCCCAAATCAGAGGAGAATCCGACAACACTCGCAAGCTGCAAACTCTACCCTAAGATGGACAAGGGCAGCAAGTGGAGGGGAACATCCAGCACCACCTGCAGCTCCCTCTTCAAGTTGCACACATAACTGACTCTGAACCTTTCCTGCCCCTTCACCATCGCTGGGAATAAACGCTGGAAATCTCAACCTAAAAGGCAGAAGGATTGGAACGATTCAAAAAGCTGGGTCAACCACAACCTTCTTCCGAATAATTAGAAATGTTGCAAATGACATACAGATCCCAAATACGAATTGAAAAACGCATTGCTAATTCCAATGGCATTTCCCACTGAGAGAAAAGGGGTTGCCAGTCCCCTTCAATCACAATTTCACTGCTTTCAATAGCTCATAAGTTATATATTTGAATTTAATTAACTGGAAAATGGTTTCATGACTGTACGATGTCTTCAGTAGACAAATGGCTTTTGCCTGATGAGATAAAATTGGCCACTAGCTTGGAACCTTGCCCAAATATGAAGTTACTGGAAATCAGACTCAGAGTGACATGCAGTTGATCGAATGGTGTCGTCTTTCACCATCATTTTCGATTTTAAGTACATCCTGTTCACTCCAAGCCCTGGACTTTTCAGAAATAACTGGTTGTGAGCTGGGCATCCGCTGCATCTGAATAGATACTTGTTAAAACATCAATCCTTTGGCAAGTTAAATTTTCCCGATATTTTGCAAGGTCTTTTTGAGGCCGATTCAAGTGGAAACATCTTGGTCCACTGATACCAGCTCTCCATGGAAATTAGCTCCTGGTTTCAGAAACCAAAGGACGTTGATCCACAGGGCAAGAGTGTCCGAATGAACCACTGAGACAAGAAATTTGTTTCCGTGTGAACGTGGGAAATTGACATGATATTGTCAAGATTCACATGATTCTTTAAGGCAGAGACCAGTGTGTGGGACCGATGAAGACTAGCATTCCAGATGGAGGGGTGGACACATTTAAAAAATGCAGATACTGGACATCCAAGATAAAGCAGAAAATCTGAAAACTCTCCTCTGGTCAGGCAATGTCTGTGGAAGGAGACACTGTGAACATTTCAGGTCAGGAACCTCACAGCAAAGCTGATGAACTTCTAATGAAGGGTCTTGGACCCAAAATGTTGATTGTTTCACTTTCCATGGGTGCTCCTGACCTACCAATTTCTTCTAGCATTTCTGCTTTTATTTTGGAAGAACAAATGTCGGCATTTCCTGCAACTGGGTGGAATAGAACTGTGGACGGAAACCTGGGCCTTGTGTCTTCTTTCTGATCTGAAAATTTCCTGATACACTGCCATCCTCAGGGCTAAGAACAGCAACTCTAGGCAGGAAAAAATTCCACAGGCACTATCCCGGGATATAGTGCTCTCTCTCCCTGATTGTTAGCTGGTTGCCTGTGGGAGAGAGTTTGGGGAGGGGGGGGAAGTCAAATCCATACCTGTGCTACATCAGTATCCCTGCACAAAACCTCTTCCATATTGCAATCAGAGGCGAGCATAGTGTACGAGTCCAAAGCCCCATACTTCAGTGCAGCCAGAGATACCAAGTTCAAGTTTATTAGCATCTGACTACATCTACAACTGGCATTTCCCTGGACCACAGTGTGCATACATCCACAAATAATACATAATTCAAGATTCCTTTTACTGTCATGTAATCATACATTTAAAAAAATGTAACATATGTGATATACTTTAGCCTTTGCCTGGCATCAGGTGGACAAAGAGTTGTCATTAGTGTTGCCTGTCACCCCCTCAGAGCACGAGAGAAAGAGAAGCAAAAGAGTCCGAGTCATTGACTTGCTTCCAGTCCTCCTGCAGCTTCTCCAACCACGCAGACTCCTGTTTGATCCATCGGCCACCCAAGCTCCAGATCCCAACCTCCAACATGATCAAGAAGCCTTCAGCACCCCTTCGGGAGCCCATCTTGCCCTCAGCATCCTCTTCAATCCTGAGTCTGATACCTGGTTCCCACAAGCTAGTGTACAGCAGCCCACAGCTCGTGTGTATCATCTGATTTCAAGTCCCCCGTCGCCTGTCTGAACCGCTGAGCCCCTCGCTGGCCCGCTGCTATGGACACTATCCTATAGGGTTGTCTCTCTGCTTCTCCTTCTCAAAGAGAGGTGTTCTCCCCATTTCTCGTGCCCTATACTGGCCCGCTTCTCCCCAGAGTCTGAAACCCCTCATGGCTGCTGTCGTGCACATACACACGTGAAGATATAATTTAAAATAAATTTATATAAGTACTTAGGGATGATTTACTCATTTACAGGATACTGTCCATTAATTTCACAGCTTGCAGGAAGAAGCTATTTCCCAGCCTGGCAGTCCTGATTTTGATGCTCCTGTACCTCCTTCCTGATGGTAGTACTACAATGGCTTCAATAGCACACAAGAGCTAATATGGATAGCTAACTCTTCATGACCTCTCTTGTCTCAACCTTCATACCATTTTCCCCTCCCACCCTTGGCCTCCTTTCCATTCCTCTCACCATCCATAGGCTTTTACTGGCATTCATGCTGTCCTCTTCCCTCTGTTTGACTGCAGTCTCTTGCATGTTGTAGCCCTTCTTGTGTGAGCCATATTTCAAACTGGTCTTAAGCTCAATTACATTGATAATGATCATGTGTTCATTGTTAAACACATCGTACCACGTACATACTGTATGCACCAAAATTATTATTTGCTGCAGCCATAGTGCAGAAAGTGGCATTACAATAGTGCAAGTATTGCTTTCTATGATATCAGAGTGGTTTATAATCAACATAGAAGGGAAGATAATGAAGACACATAGTCATTTTTAATTTGGAGAGACAGCAGATTAACAGGTCCGTCTGGCCTATGAAGCTGTGCTGCCCAAATACACCCACGTGACTCATTAACTTTCTAAACCCCCAGCATCTTTGCAATGTGGGAGAAAACTGGAGTACCCAGAGGAAATCCACGAGGACACAGAGAGAATGTACACTCATTACGCACCATGGCGGATTTGAGCCCAGGTCATTAGCACCGTAATGGCGTTACACTAACCGTTACGCTAACGGTGCTGGCTGTAATAAAGAAAATAGCTTCAAGGCTGAAGTGATATATTCACAGTTGTACGTTACTTGCTATGTTGCAATATATTAGGTTTGCCATGAGCATCATTTTATCTCAATATTCAGCGTTGCACAGTTAGAGTAGCAGTTAGTGGAAAGCTGTTATAATGGCAGCGACTAGGGTTCAAATCTTGTGCTGTTTGTAAGGAATTTGTACGTTCTCGTGTCTGCGTGGGTTTCCTCCGGGTGCTCCAGTTTCCTCCCAACATTGTGGGTCAATTGTGTGTAAATGGGTGGCATGGGCTCGTGGGATGGAAGGGCCTGTTTCTGTGTTAAAATTAAAATAAATTCTGAAAGAAATCCCACTGTTTGTGGAATTAATGTTAATTCATGACGATTGTTTGAGCATCAAAATTTTAAACTTCAAATACAGTTACAAGATCTGAACCCTGATAGGATTCTTCACATCATTTGAGTGTTGTACTTTCTCATGAAGATTGGCTTAGGAATTGGTGAAAGCTCTCAGACATTTTTTCTCTTAATTCTTGATTTATTTCCCCCCTGCTTTTCTGCTCTCAACAGCCACTCCTTGCATCAAAGCCATCAGTCCCAGTGAGGGTTGGACTACTGGGGGAGCCACTGTCATCATCATCGGAGATAATTTCTTTGACGGATTACAAGTCATATTTGGCACCATGCTGGTCTGGAGTGAGGTACGTGAAGCAAGTGCTTGCACTGCCAATTTAACGATAATCATTGGACTTTGAGTCTGTTCTTCTTTCAGCTCTTTCCCTCTCCCTGCCTTGTTTTCAGTATCTTTTTCTCTCTTTCTCTCTTCTCTGTCCCATTTGATATTTCTCTTTCTTTCCCTCTGCCTCTGACCTCCCCCTCTGTTTCTGGCCTCTTTCACAATCCCTCTCTCTCTGCCCTTATCCCTTTGCTTCTCCCTGCCTTTCTCTTTCTCTCCTATCTTTTCTCCTTTCCATCTTTCTCTCTTTGCCTTTGTTTCTCCATCTCTTTCTGATTCCCTCACACTTTTTCTGCCATCTTTCACCCCCTCTCCCTCTCTTATTTTCTCTCCCTTTCTCTCTTATTCCCTCACTTCCCTCATTTGCTCTTGTTCTCTCTCTCTCTCCCCCCCCTCCCTCCCTTCCTCCCTCCCTCCCTCGTGTCCCTTTAAATTTTCATGCTCTGAGCCTTGACAAGTATTTTCTGAAAATTAGTAGAACCACATGGTAAAACGAGGCAGGGTGAGAGGAGACAAGGTAACGTTTTGGGCATTGGAATGGTTATGCACACAGAGGAATGTACCATAGCCCATCATTCCATTCTTTCGCTGCATACTCTATACATTATTTTTAGGTGATTGAAAGACGCAAGCAAGCAGGAGCTTACAGAGCCCTTCGTGACTTGGTTGCCTGTCAGGACTGACAATCCAATTAGTCCAAACTTTCAACTCCTCCCAGATGGAGTAATTTTGGGAGCTGGGTGAAGGATTTCACCTGACATGTTTGCCACTAGTGCTTGACAGTCATGGTCTTCCCTGCTTGCATGGGCAAAATGAGCAATATTGTCATAGTTGGGTGTATGCTCCTTTCGATCAACTGTGCTACCAAATCTTGGGAACAATTCTGGACAGTGGTGGCTGGTGACAGAGGGCAAATTCTCCACCCCAAAGTAGCTCATGCATTTACTCACCGCCAAGTTCTCCCACCTTCTGCAGTCATTAACCTTTGCCTAAGTGTGTTTTCACAGGTGTGACAGCCTCATAACCTTCAAACATGTGTCAGCATAGATTTGAGTGTCAGTAAACCATTTGATATCATTAGGGATAGCATAGCTAATCCTGGCCCTGTCTTCATCTGTCAACGCAGAGATCACTGACAGTTATCATTAGGAAAGCTGCCAGTTTACTTTTATCACTCCTCCCACTGAAGCCATCCCAGTGTCAAGTTTAACACTCCTGGTTTCTGCCAGCTTAGGTCAACTGATTTAGAACAGACATTGGACAGTTTAGTTTCAAATTGAACCTTTGGGAGAGCTTAATTTAAGATGTAAATACATTCAGAAACAATTACTAGCATAACGGTAACAAGAAACACTTGGCACTTTAGTTGGATTGAACTTTATAATATTCTAAATCACATGGGTGAACAAAGCAAACATTTACTGGAGGCTTTTCTTGCAAAAAGGCTCTCTCCTTGAAATGGTGAACAGTCTTTGGTACAGCTGTTAATGATTGTTGGGACATTTTAGTCTACAATGAGCATAATTTGTGATTCACAGTTTCAAGAATGGATGTGCAAATTGTCAATGAGTTTTGGCAGTAACATCTAACTTCACTGCTTTGTATCCCGGGGAATTATTGATGCTGGCTCGATGTAAAAAAAAAATGGATCCAAGTACAAGGCATTTATCTTCCAATTCAAGGCAAAGAAGCTGTAGCAGAGAGTTGAGATGTGTTCTTAGGTTTGGCGCTCTGCTGGATACTGAACACAGTCACAGAGGGTAGCTGAGAGATGTCTACTACACCCACGTGTAACCCATGAGAGAAAAACAGAAATGTCAATGGTGTAACCGCCCCCGAGGCATTGATATTGAACAAACCTGGAGAAGATGGAGGGCCTCATTGGGTCAGGCTGCATTCATTAGTTGGAACTGAGCAAATAAAGTTTCAGGTTGGAGCCCTCTACTGAGTTTCTCCGGCAGATCATTGCTCAAGATTCCAAGTCTGCAGTTTTGGTGTTTTAGAATTCATATTGATCTTAGGATACAAATGACATTACTTACATTAGCACTCTCCGCCTACGATTTTGGTTGGAAATCTAGATGTGGGCAATAAGTAAATAAATGTCATTTAATTTATTTTTAATGATACAACATGACTCTAGCCTGTGAAACCCATGTTGCCCAATTACACCTAATTAAAATAATTATTAATATAAGTTCACAAATACTAATGACCACAATATTGTAGCTAAAACTCCAGAAAATTTGACAAAAGCAGCGACTATTAAAACACCAGCAGCAACTAAAACAACAGCGCGTGCTGATAGCGTGAGCAGACAAAACCACGTGATTTGAGGCAAAATTGTAATTGGGTAATAATGACAGCTCAGACATTAGAAAGTTCAAAAAGTAAATTGGCATAGAGCTTTAGCCTTGTAGGTATATTGATTCATGTAAGCTGGGCTTACAAAATATGTTTTTGTTGTAATAACTACCTACAGGGATAATTTTATATAAAAAAATTTCTGTTGAAATACTACACAAAATATTATAGATAGTCATTTTGATGTCAACCCTTCTGATGGTGTCACCTGGTGCAGTCTGCACCCCCCATACCTCCCTCAGACCCTCTAGTTCAGGCAACACCCTGGTCAATCATCTCGATGTTCCTCCTCTTCTAGGTATTGGTGACCAAAAGAATTCTGGTCACTTCACCCTATTTCACCATTCACAGGGTCAGTGAAACATTGCAGAATATCCAGTTTGTGAGTTCCAGTCAAATGACAAAAGGTCCCAGACGCCATTTGCATTTCAGCACAGGATCCGAGGAACATTTCTTCAGGCACATCCCTGATCGGACGGACCAAGCTGCCTTTGCTAACAAAACGAGTACAGGGCCAGTGAATTAAGAGAGGCTACTGTTGCTAAAAAACTGGATCAACACTCAAAATGCTGGAGGAAGTCTATGGATCAGGTAGCATCCGTGGAGAGCAAGAGATAGCTTTTGGGCTGAATCCTTTCATCAGGAAATACTGCGCCTGCATCACATCAGCTCAGAGAGGCGCAGTGTCTGCCTCTTTTATTTAAGTGCAGTATTTGAGATCAGACAAGGGACATGGACCCACCTGACCACTCTCTTGCTCCCTGGACCATCTCCTTTCTTGCCTTATTCCTCCACCCTGCTTTCATTGTATTTCTTCCCATTGGTTGCTTTGCCCTTTGTGTTATTATCTTTGATCTGCCTTTATCTTCATTTTGTCCCTTTCTTGTCTCTCCCCTGAGCTCTCTCTCTCTTTTCGGTTTCCACTTCTCTCTCTCCGTCTTTTTGTCATTGAAATTCTCCCTTTGTCTTTCTCTCTATCTTTCAGTATTTTTGACCCAATTTCTCTTTATGTCATCCCCTTGGTCTCCTTTTGTATATATCTTTCTGGCTTTCTATTTGTCTACATATCTGTCTCTCTCTAAATACCTCTTTCCCAACTTCTTTTTCTTTTCCTCTCTTTTTTGTTTTTTATTTCCCCATCTCTCAATCTGTCTGGAGATGCTCAGGAGACTAGAATCTGAAGCTAAACACCATTTAATGGAGGAACTCACCATGTCAAGTAGCATCATTGGGGAAAACAATAGAATGGTCAACATTTTGGGCCAGACCCTTCACCGAGGTTAGAGATGGGTAGACAAGAAGCTAGAGTAACAGGGCAGGGTGGGAAGAATAGGAGAGGAGTCCACATGGAATTGGTGAGCCAGGGAGTGGCAAAGCACAATGGGCAGGGACAAAGGGAGAGAGAGGCAAGGAAAACAGTGCGGTCAGCTGGAGGAAGATGAAGCACACATTGTAGGGTGAGTGATAGAGACAAAAAGGTTTTTTACATGGTGAAGCCACCTTATTGTCCAACTCACGATCTATGTAAAAGGGGAATCAGAAAGGTGGATTCAGTGTTCATGCTGAAAGTGGACCGCTGAATCCTTTTAAATAGCAAGCTGGCTTCTCAGGGAAAAAGGGGTGGGATTTGAAGCGCAGCAGCACCACCCTCTTCTGTGATGAAAAACATATGCTCCGGGAGGTGAAATCGCTCTGAATGTAATAATGGAGGCTGAACAGCAGGTACAAATGCTGGCTGATTACCTTTCTTGGACCTCGGTATCACCCCAGTTTGCAGATATACTGGATGTGCTTTGCTCAAAAGAACCATTTCATTCCCAGGCTCGCAATGGGTTAGCTGCCGTGTTTGCAAACGGTTAATTTTAAAAATCACACGCTTTGGTCTCAGGCTGAGGACATCATCGCGACATGATCAGCCATCCCCATTTCGAGCCAGTTTCAGTGCTGTCAGTTTACGTTGGAAGCGGTACGACTTCCTTCACCTCTGACGCTAGGTCCCTTGGCAGAGGAAACATGGAGCGAAATGGACCTGCCTTTTCTGTGTTCATGCAGGTAAGTGAAGCGTATAAAAGCCAGAGTAAAGCTGGATTGAAGGTTCTATGTAAAAGGGGCTAAAAGCTGCCGGAGTTAGAATCTGATGAGAAGGTGATAATGGTAGGATAAAGAGAACCAGGTGGAGCCAAAGGTGGGAGAGCGCAGAAGAATCCAACGGGGAGATGACAGTGGAGAAGGACGAGCGGACAAGCGAATCTCGGGCAGAATGATCCCTGCGGATTGTGGAAATGGTGGGAGGGGAGATGTATCATGGTGGAGGTGGTCAGATCCCAGCCCAGACAGCCTTTGCCTTTAGTCACCCACCCTACCCTATGTGACTTATCTTCCTCCACCTGACCCTTTGGTTTCTCTTGCCTCTCCCTTTGCCCAACATCTGCCAATCAATTGCCTCTGCTCACAATACATCACCTCTCCCTGGTTCACCAATCCCACATATGGCCTCTGTCCCACCCCTCCCACCTTGTCCTCATTATGTTGGCTTCTCCTCCACATCCCAAAGAAGGATTTTAGCCCAAAATGCTGGTTTTCTCCCACTGATTCTGCTGACCTGCTTTGTTCTTCCAGCAGATCATGTTGTTTATCTATCTGTCTGTGTGCTCCATCTCTCACTTTCCCTGTCCATTATTCTCCCTTTCCTTCTCTATCTGTCTGTTGATCTTTTTTGTTGGTTGTATCCGTCTTCCTGTCCTTGTTGCTAACTCTCTCTCTCTCCCCCCTCTTTCTCCCCTCTTCTTTGCTTCCCTCTGCCTTCCTCTCTGCACTATTCTATCTTTCTCTCTCACTCTCTCTCTGCCTCTATTTCTCTGCCCTCTTACTCGCCCTCATTGTTTTTCTGCCCCTTCCCTCTGCCTCAGGCCTCACTCTTTTTCTGCCCACCCCCTCACACTGCATCTCTGTCGTCTGCCCTCTCTCACTCCCTCACTTCCCATGTAGTTTTGTCCTGTTTCCTCTCTCTCTCTCTCTCTCTCTCTCTCTCTCTCTCTCTCTCTTTTTGACATGTTGACCACCCCCTGGGCTGAGAGAGGCAGACATATGGCAGCAATTTCCATTTGAATGACACCCCCTGGCCCTTCTTGTAAACCTCAGACTGGCAAAATTCACCTCTGGTTCCTAAGCCTGGGGCCCACCCAGCGCCATATGTTAACAAAAGCGAATCTTGAATGGCTTAATATTCTCAGCGTAAGAGGCAAGAAATAGATCGGATTTTGTATTATTTATGTTAAAGATGACCTCTTTAACCTCACAGATCGTGGAAGGGTTTCAGATTCTAACACCCTGTGATTCAGCCTCAGAATACTCACGAGCTTTTATTGGCTTTGACTCAGATATGAGATTTATGCAAAGCAGAGCTTGTTTCTCATTAAATTGGGCATGAGTGCTGATTATTTACACATTCCCCTAATTGTCACCATTAATAAGTATTGTTCACCCCGTGAACTATTATCATTCAAATGACATTTTAGTGCATGCATTACAAAAGGGAAGAATTAAGCTCTGCTGCAGAACTCTCCCGCAGATGTTTGAGCAGTGAACAGAATGGCCCATTCTACCTACTTGTTCCTCTTGTCACGCTCCCTTCTGGCAGAAGGTACAAAAGCCTGAACTCCAGCACTTCTCGGTTTCAAGAACAGTTTTTATCCAACAGGTATCGGGCTCTTGAACCTTCCCATATTACCTCAACCATACGCTACTCTGAGACCTGCAAAAGACTTGTCAAGATTATTGAAATGCCACATTCTTTTTTGCACTCATTTCAAGTGTAAATATTCAGCGGTCTACTCTGCTCTATTTAAGACACCCAAGAGTCTACCGATGCTGGAATCTGAAGCCAAACACAATCTGCTGGAATAACTCAGCGGGTCGAGCAGCATCAGCGGGAACAAAAGAGGCTTTGGGTGTGAACCCTTCTTTTTCTCCTACTGCTCAACATGCTGAGCTCCTCCAGGTGATTGTGTTTTCTACCTTTTTATTTTAATTTAGACAAACAGGCCCATGAGCCTGTGCCACTCAATTACACCCAATTGACCATCAGCCTCCGGTACGTTTTGTTTGAAGGGTGGGAGAAAACTGGAGGAAACCCACGCAGACGTGGGGAGAACATACAAACTCCTTACAGACAGCATGGGATGCTAACCTTGGTCCTTGCTGACACCGTAACAGCTTTGTGCTAACCGCTATGCTAACCATATATTTGTTATCTTGTCATTTTGGTCATTTTATTTGTGCTATCATAATTGGTTTGTCTTCTGTATCTGTTTAGCTGCAACAAGAATTTTGATGCATCAGTACATTGTAATCATGTATATGACAATGAACTCTCATGACTCATTTACAGAGAGATTTCATAAGGTACCTGACAGACATGGTTGGAAATTTACAAGTTTAAGGCCACTTTGATTTTTTTTACCCAATGACTGGAATGTCCTGAGAAGATGGCAAGTGGGAAGTTGATACAAGTGCAGGCAGGCATATCACCCAGCGGGGGCAGGGTAAGCACCCAGTGAGAGCAGGCCAAGCAGCTAGAGAGGGCAGGCCAAGTGCCCAGTGCGGGCAGGCCAAGCACCCAGCACCCAGTTTAATTTAGAGATACAGCATGGTAATGTGCCCTTCTGGCCGACCAGTCTGTGATTCCCAATTACAGTATTGTAACCAATTAACCTACCAACCTCGAACATTTTTGGAACATGGGAGGAAACCAAAGGAAACCCACATGGTCACAGAGAAAATCTACTAACACCTGACAGACAGCGGCAGATTCGAACCCGGGTCAGTGGGACTGTAATAGCATTGGGTTAACCATTACACCACTGTGCCACATTACTTTTGTATGTTAGTCTGTACCTATGTGTGTGGAAATATATGTGTGCACACAGGTATGTGTGTCCTTGCATGGGTCTGAGACTATATGTGTCTGGGTGTGGGAACATGCATTTGTCTGTTCATGCCTGTGTTATGTGCCTATGTCTATTTGTATGCATGTGATTGTATGTCCCTGTGCTTCATTCCTGTGTGTTCGTGTAGGTGTCTCTTTGCATGTTGTGTGTGTGTGTGTGTGTGTGTGTGTGTGTGTGTGTGTGTGTGTGTGTGTGTGCACATGTATGTGTTTGTGTGTACCAAGCAGATAATGTAAACTTTCAGTATCTTTTTGAGCCTCTGCCATTATTAATGCTACTTCATTCATACTGCAGAGTTGGCATCAACAATACATTGTGTTTTACACTGTTCCAACCAATCCCCGAAGCTTGAGTACAGAAGGTGGTGCTGGATTTGCATGGGGATGTTCTATTAGCTCCCACTATGACTTCCTGTGTCACTTAGTGCCTGAAATTAAACCCAACCATGTAATTCAGAAAGGCAAAAATAATAAATAAATTGGGGTTGCAGGACATCTCTGAATCAGAATTCAGACTTTTTTTTGACATTCAGCTTGGTAAAAGTCCATTTCGGCCCATGAGTTCAAGCCGCTCAATTTACACCCCAATTAACCTACACCACTGATAAGTTTTAAAATGGTGGGAGGAAACCAGAGCCCTTGGGGAAAATCCACAAAGACATGGGGAGACCTACAAACTCCTTATAGACAGCGCAGGATTGGAACCCAGGTCCTGAACATTGGCACTGTAAAGGTGTTGCACTAACCACTATGCCAACCTGTGTGAATCAGATATGAACCTGAAACAGAATTTATTGCCATGAACATGTCACAAAATGTGTTATTTTGTGACGCCATAAGAGTGCAAAATTGCTATAAAGTACATTTTGAAAAATAAATAAATTAGTGCAAACGAAGAGGAAATTGAGGTCGTGTCTGTGGTTCACTATTCGTTCAGAAATTTGATGGCGGAGGTATAAAGTTGTTTTGTTTAATGTTGAGTGTTCATCTTCAGGCTTTTGTACCTCCTTCTAGATGGTAGCAGTGTGAATAGGGTACAACTCTGGAAGTGAGGGTCCTTGAGGATAGAGGCTGCTTTCTTCAAGCACCGCCTCATGTAGATGGCCTCGATGGAATGAAGACTGATGCCCTTAATGGTGCTGGTTGAGTTGTTGTCTTTTCCTGGCCTGTGCATTGACACCTCCATACCAGACACTGATGCACCCCACTGTACACCTGTAGAAATTTGCAGTAGTCTTTGGTGATGCACCAAATCTCCTCAAATGCCTTACTAAGTATAGCCACTGGCTAGCCTTCTTTATGATTGCATTGACATGGATGCCCCAGGACAGATCTTCAGAGATTTTGACACACAGGAATTTGAAGTTCTTAACCCTTTCCACTGTTGGCCCCTCAGTGAGGACTGGTTCGTGTTCTCCTGGTTTCCCTCTCCTGAAGTCCACAATCAGTTCCTAAGTTTTGTTAACATTGAGTGCAAGATTATTGAAATGACACCACTCAACCAGCTGATCTATCTCTCTCCTGAACGCTTCCTCGTTGCTGTCTGTGATCCACCAACAAGTGTGATGTCATCGCATTTGTAAATCGCATTTGAATTGTACCTAGCCACACCAGTCATGCGTGCAGACTGAGTCGAGCTGTGGGCTAAGCACGTATCCTTAAGGTGTGCCTGTGTTGATTGTCAGTGAGGAGGAGATGTTTTTGATTTGTATTGACTGTGGTACAACGAGGAAATCAAGGATTCAGTTACAGAGGGGGCTTAAATAAAAACATCAGAAACATTCAGTGGGACAGTCAGCATCTGTGGTAGGAGAAACAAGTCTGAGAGGGGCCATTCACCCAAGGGGTACCTGATATGAGTCATTAAGTCTTTTCCTTTCCAGATGAGCATCTCTGTATCAATGCTTTGGTCTGCGTTTGATTCCTTCTCATCCAGAACAGAAACTGGTCCTTTGAAGCTTTGTGTCAGGGAGGGGAGAGCTCTTGTTCTGGAATGTCCAGTGATCCCAGTGAGGATGGTGGTACATCCTCAATTCCAATGCTTCACCTGGTTGGATCAAGACTGCTCACAGTCTGGACTGACATTTGGAGGCTTGGGAACCAAATTCCTCGTGGTCCTTGCCTTGGGGGAACTGGATTACAGGAGATGAGTTGCTTTAAGATGGCGTGGAAAAACAGAAAAGCCCTGCAGAATTAAAATTGACAAGAGGCAGGAATGAAAAGGTTGAACAGCAGGCAGAATTTCAATTTAAATTTAATTATGCTTAAATTTGTACCTGATAAGGGCTTGTTTATCTGGCAGTGCAAGCTGTATAGAGACTGATAAGGAGTGTCTTTGCCTGGCTGATATTGATCATGGGGTCCCCTGGTACTGATCGGACCATTCAATTAAGTGTTACACACATGCTGATTGCAGTACCCTGAAGATACTCCGGAGGAACTGTGACAGATCATCTCAAGTGGATTTGCAAATTAACTTCTGGAAAGGTTCTTCATATCAGTGTGAATGTTCACATTTCCTCTCTTGCAGAAAACATTTTGTCAGTGTTGTCACTGGGATTTATGAAGCATGCACTGTGGGAGAACAAAGTTTGATGCTCTGTCCACTTGAATTGTGAAGGATGTCCCCTGGTGCAATTAATGATTCTCTCTTTCCAAGCTCAGCACTTTCAAACAGTAATTGAAATACAAGCCTGACACTGGGAAGAGTGGGGCTGAATGTGGGGGTGGAAGGAGTACAGGACTGATGCTGGGGTAGAGGACTGATAACAGGGAGTACTCTACATACAGGAGTGACAAAGGGAATACGGGACTGACCATGTGGGATAGGGACTGACACCAGGGGTACAGGACTAACACTATAATGGGGCGAGGGGCGGGAGTGCAGGGCTGATACTGGCAGGGGGTACTGGATTGAGACTGAGAGGGATAGAGGGCATACAGAGGGTCCAGAACTGACACTTGGGGTAAAAGACTGACTCTGGAGGGAACAGGGCTGACACTGGGGGTACGGAAGTAAAACACAAAAATCTACAGACACCGCGGTTGATGTAAAAGCACAAAATGCTGGAGAAACTCAACAGGTCAAACAGTGTCCTTTATATAGCAAAGGTAAAAATACATAACTGACATTTTGGGCTTGAGTCTTTCATCAAGGTTTGGAAGAATGTCAGCAGAGTAGGGGGAAGGGGTGGTCACAAAGGTAGGAGGTAATAGGTGGAAAAGGGAAGGAGGTAACCCATTATCTCTGACAACTACCTTGACTACACTTCTTCATACCCTGTCCCTCCAAGGATTCTATCCCCTTCTCTCAATTTCTCATCTCCGCTGCATCTGTTCCCAAGATGAGGTCTTCCAATCCAAACCTTCCTAAATGTCTGCCTTCTTCCACAACCGAGGCTTCCCCTCCACCACCATCAACTGAGCTCTCACCCGCATCTCCTCCACTTCCGACTCATCTGCCCTGGCCTTTTCTGGCCCCAGACGCAACAAACATCATTCTCACCCACCATTCCTCCAGCCTCCACATCTAACACATTATCCTCTGGAGTTTCTGGCAAGTACAACAGGATCCCACCACCAGACACATCTTCCCCTCTCCTCCTTGCGTAGAGATCACTCCCTCTGTGACTCCCTCGTGGATTTATTCCTGCCTCCCCCAGCACCTTTCCCTGTTGCAGCAGGGGTTGCCACACTTGCGCCCACATGTCCTCCTTCACCACAGTCTGGGGCACCAAACAGGCCTTTCAAGTGAAGTGATACTTCACGTGTATGTCCACAGGATTGATTTACTGCAACCGCTGCTCCCTTTGTGGCCCTCTCTACATCAGAGAGACTGAGCACAGACTGGGAAATCACTTCACTGAGAATCTTCGCTCTGTCCGCACCAGTGACAGAGACCTCCCAGTGACCAACCATTTCAGTTCTGTATCATACTCCCACACTCACATGTCTATCCATGGGCCTATGTACTGTCCCACCAAGATCACCTGCAAATTGGAAGAATAACACCTGATTTTCCACCTGGGCACTTCCCAGCCAGATGGCATTAACATCAACTTTTCTGATCTCTGCTAATCTGCTCTCCTTTTCACTGCCCTTCCCTTCCCCTTTCTAGTTCTTATTCCTCCCTTCCTCCTTCCTTCACCTAACCATCCCCCCTCCCCTTGATTGCTGGTGTCCCCTCCCTCCCTTCACCTATAACTTCCTGCCTTTGCGACCACCCCTTCCCCCACTTTTTTGTTCGGACACCTACCAACATTTTTCCATGCCTTGAATAGGGGCTCAAATCTGAAACGTCAGTTAGGTATTTTTTCCTTTGCTGTTTGACCTGCTGAATTTCTCCAGCATTGTGTGTTTTTACAGGGGGGCACGGGACTGACACTGGGGGGCACAGGACTGATACTGGGGGGTACGGGACTGACTCTGGATGTACAGGGGTGACATTGGGGATATGTGACTGACTGGAGGGAACAAGGTTGACATGGTGTACAGGGGGTATGGGACTGACTGGAGGGAACAGGGCTGATGATGGGGGTACGAGACTGACACTGGAAGGTACCTGACTGACACTGGGGGCATGGGACTGACACTGGGGTTACGGGACTGACATTGGGAGGAACCTGACTGACACTGGGGGCACAGGACTGACACTGGGAAGTACCTGACTGACACTGGGGGTACAGGACTGAAGATTTTTTTTAACCTTGGAGATGTGAATCTTGGCAATTCATTGCATGGAGCTTGAGTTACTGAATATTCAAGACTGCGGTCAATAGTATTTAGATATGGAGGCAATCAATGGATATTGGGTTAATGCAGAAAATGGCATTGTGATAAAATATTAGCCATAGTGGAGTAGTCACAATCCCTGCTTCTTTTTCCTATTTTCCTTGCATAAAGGCCTCACATTGGTCAATGCAGGTTTAGTTTTGGTGTGTGCGTGTCTGACATTGGTGGATTCATCGTTTTGGATAGGGTTCTGAATTTGCTGTGTGCAGGTCTGACCCTGATGGACTTTGGTGGACATGGATTCGCCGCAGATTACACGAGGTTGACGTTAAATCAGCAGATTTTGTAGTTGTGAAAGTTTACAAGTTACTTGCCTTTTATTGGTTTTGATAAAGGACACAGCAGTTGAACCGTCACGGTAGAACTAAAATTTCCATTATTGGTGTTGGTACTGTTAACTGTAGGAAGGAGATAAAACCACATAGAAGGTTCAAAGAAGGCTCACAAAGATATTGGGAGAAAGGCATCATTTTCGTTATGGTCAGACATAAAACAATGTAAGGAATAGAGGTACTTAAAACTATGACAAAATACCACAGATGCTTGAAATCTGAAGTAAAGACTGGAAATACTCAGCAAATCAGGGAACATTGTTATTTTTCCAGGTTGATGATCTTCCATCTCATGCTATCTTTCGTTGGCGCCCCCTCCATTTCTCCCTTCAAAAATGCTGTTGGACTTGCTGAGTATTTCCATTGTTACCAGTATAACAGTAGGCCCTTTCATGCAATGAAAAAGCCCGACTGTAAAGACAGAGATTCTCCGCCGTTGCATTGGGGGACTTAACTTCGTGAATGTGCCGGGTTAAGGGTGGGCTGATGTAGTCACTGTTGACTCTGGAGGCGCTATGAGGCGCTGCTCGACATGAATGTGGTGCAGGAGCTGCCTTTTAAGGCCTGCTCCATGAAAGGTAAATTCCATGTTTCCCCTCTATGTTATAGCCAACCTCCACATGGAGGCCTGACATGAAAGGTCCTAATGAGTGAAGACAAGTGAAGTAAATGGAGGCTATCTCTCTCTCTCTCTCTCTCTCTCTCTCTCTCTCTCCCCCTCCCCACCCCCACCTCCAACATTCCCCACTCTTTGCCTGGTATCTGCTGATCTCTGTCTCTGTCCTTCACCTTTCCTGGTTTACCAATCCCTTTGAGGGCCCCTGTCCCACCCCTCTCACCCTGTCATCTTTATACTGGGGATGCTCTATTACATTTAACCAGTCTCAGTGAAGGGGGCTTGTCTTGTAATGCTGACCATCTTTTCTCTCCCACTGATGCTGCTTGACCCCCTGGGTTCCTCCAGCAGATTGTGTGTAGCAGCAGGTCCTGTATCCTTCAGAAATGAAGTCATTGCTGTGGGGTATAAACTTAAAGGGGGCGGAGGAAAGGTTTTCTCATTTATTGAGTAGTGGGGATCTGGAACTCTTTGTGTGAAAGGCTGATGCAGATAACACGCTCATATCAATTGGATTAATGCTAATGTGCTGTAACCTCTGAGAATAATAACTGGACTGGAATGTGGGAATAGAAATAATTACTTATTCTCTAAATAGCCTTCTTCTGCATGGTTTTTTTAAATGAATCCATGATAGATACAAGTCGATGCAAAGTTTGGAACTCATCAAATAAAAGTTAGAGAAAGATTGAAGTTGTCAGTCTGGCCCAGGTGGATGTGGGTTGATTCCAAGTGGATATGGGTCTAATGCAATTAGAAGCAGACCCACCACTGGAGAATTCATGTATGGCACTGATGGGGGCACCATTCTTGAAGTACTCTTGATGAAGGGTTTTGAAACAAAATGTCGACTATTTTCCCACTAATGCTGCTCGATGCGTGGAGTTCCCCCAATAAATTGTTTTATTTCTGCTGGTATCAATAAAATCTGGCACTGGTTAGGGCAGATATGGGAGCGGTCTTTATATATTTGACACACATCGGGAAAGTGATGACATTTTGCGGTTTACACGGATAAAGGAGAGGTATAGTCGCGAGACCTTGCATATGATCTTGGAGTTGTCCCAGTCCGTACAGTTCCATTGCTCAGCGAGCAGCCCATTTATTGCTAGACCATATTCATCATGTTTCACTGAACGATGCGAGATGGCTCCCTCCTCAGAGACACTGGAAAGTAGGTCTGTAACCTATTGGCCTCAGCCTAATTGAACCCTAGGGCTTTTATTTTGAAATTACAACCGATAATGGATAATGGCCTGGGTTACAAAGGTTTGCACTGCAATGTCTGACATTTGCTGCACTTTTGAATTCTTCACTTTTAAGGAAGGAGATGAGACTTTTCTGAGTTGCTGAAAGAACGCACACTCAAGCTATGAGTGCCAGTGTGCTTGCGCTGCACACTGACTCATTTCAAGTCAACAGCTGACCATCACCTTCTCAAGGACATTTACGGATTGGCAATAAGTGCAGTAAACGTCCCAGAAACAGAATTAAATAAAAGAAAAAGTAATCTTAAGCAAACTTAGTCAGGCTGCATTCATGGGTAGAAGTGGCCAGTCAACGTTTCAGGTTGACATCTACTGACGGGTACTGACTATTTCTCTCCATGGATCCTGCCGTTCAGTTGACTCCCTCCACCTTTACATTATTTCCCAGGGTGACAATAAGACATCTGTTTTAGGTGAGTGGAAGAAAGTTTAGGGGACTCATCAGAGGCAAGTTTTTTTTACCCACAGGGAGTGGTGGGTGCCTGAAATGCATTGCCGGGGTGGTGGTGGAGTCCAAAGACTCTAAGATAGGCATGTGGATAGAAAAAAAATAGAGCATTATGGCTGTGAGTTAAGGATGGGTTAGATTGTTGTGGAGTAGGCTTACATAGATTGGAACAACATTGTGGGTGAAGAGTCTGTCCTATGCTGTAATGTTCTATGTTCTAAAGTTAAAGAGGATGGAGAAAATGCATCATTTTTTTGATTTCCAGAAGGCATTTGATAAAGTGCCTCATCAAAGTTTATTGGTAGGGTAGAACAATACATGCTATAGGACGTAAGGCATGGTTAGAAGATTCTCCTTGCTAAAAGGAGAGAAAAGAGTAGATATAAAAGGGTCTTTTTTTGTCTGGTTAGCTGGATGTGGTGAGTAGAGTTCTACAGGAATAGTTGCAGGACTTTTCATAATTTACATGGAGGTCTTGGGTGAATTATAGTTGCAAAATTTCCTGATGAATAAGGTGGGAGCAGTGTCAGGAAAGTAAATTGTGAAGAGGCCACATGGAAAGAAACAAAAGGATAGACAGAGGTTTAATGAGTGGTCAGAGATCTGGTAAATGCATTGAAATTGTCTATTTTGGCAGGAAATTCTTTCAATTGAAAGGGGGAGAGATTGTAGAACTCTAATGCCCCTTTTACACAGTGATCCCATTTAATTGGTGTGTGAACAAATCATGTTTAAAGCCAGCTTGGGTCATTCACACTGAACCATGAAAAGGCAGGTCAATGTGACCTTTTACATAGGGATCCGGCATTCCCATGCAAAAGGAGGCGGGACCTGCAGCATTACAATGTTGGCATCCCGGGAAGAAGGGTAAGCCTTTACCCAGGAGCTGATGCCAAATGCATTGGCTTGAATACTAACTACCTTTGCAGGTAAGAACTGGGTTGAAAATGACCCCCCCCCCATCCTGTGTAAGTTGCGTTCACACAGGTAAGTGAAGTGGTCAAAAGGTGGTTAATTACCATCTTTCAAGGGCAGTGTAAAAGGGCTACAATACAAAGGGATCCCAGTGTCCAAGTGCAGGACTCGCAAGAGGCTAGTTTGCAGATTCAGAAAATAATCAGGAAACCTGAAAGATTGCTTTTGTTTATTCTTGAGGGAGGGAATTTATTACTCAATTAGTTAGGATATTGAGTCCATGTCTGGAGTGCTTTGTGCAGTATTGGGCTCCTATATTAAGAAGAATATAAATGCATTGAAAGCAATTCAGAGAAGTTTTACTAGACAACTATCATGAATGGGTGTGTTCTCTTATGTGGAAAGGGTAGACAGGCTAGGCTTCTGTTGAATGGACAAAGAATTGCTGGAAGAACTTAGCAGGTCAGATTGCAATCCTCCAGCAATTCTCTGTCTGCTCAAGCTTCTGGCATTTGCAGCTTTTGTCTTTCTCTCATGTTCAGTGGACTTTGGACGAGTGAGAGGAAGCTTGATGGAAATGTTCAAGACTGTTGATAAAACAATGGGAAGCTGGAGGGTCTCAGCAGGCACGGCAGCGTCTGTGGAGTGAAATGGTCAGTTGTCATTTCAGGTCAAGGCCCTTGGTCAAGAATTGCTGAGCAGACAATTGTTGTGGATATGATCAGATCAAGCATGAACTCATGTATTGCCTGGGTGAAGCCGAATGTTAACTTGAGGAACAACATATCATATTAACTGTGGGTAGCCTAAAGTCCAAGGACATAATCATTATTTCCTGATTTTAGCTACTGCACTCCCCCCCCGCCCCATTTCTGAACCTATTCCATGGTTTCTATCTCTCCTTTCCCTGCTCCCATTCTCAAATTCAGTACACCCCCACCCTTCAATTATCCAGTACCTTATCACCACTTGGCCCTTTCCCAGCCCCTTCTCCCCTTCTTAACCTTCCCAAATGAGTCTTGATGAAGGACCCCAAGCTGAAATGTTGGGTGTGCATTCCTCTCCATGAACACGCTGAGCCCCTTGAGCTCCTCTTTGTTCATGGAAGGTTACAGCATCTGCAGCTCTTGTGCTTCTTTTGATCTCATAAAGGGTGAAGCAGGGTGGGAGCTGGCCAATTTGCTTTGTTTCCAAGTCACATGTAGGGAAAGGCACAATAGGCATGCTAGTCAATGGCATTGTGGGATCTACCTTCAGGTATCTGCTCCAGGATACTTGTGCCAGCTATTGTCTTGGTAGCACAGAAGTTCATGGTCCTCCTCCAGAACTTAAGTACAATAATCTGGACTGACGTTCCAGCACAATACTGAGGGAGTGCTTTGCTGCTGGTGACACTCAGCGTTGGATGAGGTGTCAAACGGTTTTCTCATATGAATGTAGAGAAAACCAGGCAATTGAAGAAGGCAGAAAAAAATTACAGGGATGTTGCTGAGACTTGAGCTGAGTTATAGGGAAAGGTTGAACAGGTCAGGATTTTACTCGGAGAACGAGGGGAGATTTGATAGAAGTAAACAAAATTACGTAGGATATAGATAGAGTTAATGCAAGCAAGCTTTTTCCACTGAAGTTGGGAGAGACAGGAATGAGAGGTCAAGGGGGAAAGTTGAAATGTTTAAGGAGAATATCCATGAGAGTGTGGAATGAGCTAACAGGAAAAGCGGTGGATGCGGGTTCGATTTCAATGCTTAAGAGGAATTTGAATAGGTAAGTGTGTGGAAGGGGTTTGGAGGGCTGTGGTCTGATGGGATGAGGTGGAATAATATTTTAGCATAGACTAGATGGGCCAAAAGGCCTATTTTCTGTTCTGTGGTATTCTATCTGGGGGAGAGGGGCTTCTGGAAATGATTTATTCCTCCTCATTGCCATGAAAATGGTATGGCAGAAACAGATTGCTGGCCATCTACAAATCTACTGTGGCACTTTTAACTTTAAAATACATTGGAAAATCCCAAAACACAAGATCGTGTATCAATGCCTTTGCTATACACGTCAAATCTAACTTGTAAATTTTGTGTAGTCTTCTGCTGTATTTGTAGTTTTAAGCTGAGAGACAAACATATAGGTTAAAAAGAAACTATAGCTACAGGTCTATCACAGTGAGAAAGGCCTTTCATTGATGAAACACCTTCATAACCTCTGAACGGACTGTGAAGTATTGCTTGGGGTGCAGCGATTTTTGACTCAAACCCCTGAACATTGGTAAAAGATTCAGATCACCAGTTAGTAATCAGCAGGTCTTCTCTTTATTCCCCCCCCCACCCCCAAGAGGGTAGTCACACTGTTACTATCACAAGCAAAAGTTCACTGACTCAGTCAGAACAATTAAAGGTGAAAAACATCAGAAATATTCACCAGATCGAGTAAAATCCATGGAGAAAGAAAGGCAGTGTTAATATTTCATGCCGATGACCTTTCATCAGAAAAATCTTACTGTGGTGGAGCCACTGAATTAATGTCTGTTCATATATATAGGGGGGGGGGGAACCCCTTGCTGATTGTACCTGTGACTCCTAATTAAGGCAGTAACGCCATAACCCCTCCCCCAGAACAAGCTCAGGTTTCGAGTCAACAGCATGAGTGAGATGTGCCGTCAGTTTATGGTAATAAAAGCCTCTCAATCAGGTAACATCTAGTCTTTGGAGTTATTGATAATGCATCAGATACCAGGTATCGACCCTGAAAAACAACAGTGTCTCTCTTTCTCTACAGTTACTACCCAACTTTCTGAATACTTCTGGCAGTTTTTTAAAATTTCAAATTTCTTCATCATGTTTTTGCGAGCTATCTGTGGATCAAAGATGTAGACTAAACACAGATTTTATTGCCCTTAATTGTTATGTTAATATTGATTTAGTAAGATGGTAATAGGTAAACTGGTTGACCGTTTTGAGTTTTGTGTGCCCGATGGAGATGTGGGGGGGCTGGTAATCATGGTGGGGAGCTGGCTGATGGAGGACCTCAGTTTTCTTCAGGCTGACTTCCAGGCCAAACATTTTGGCAGTTTCCGCAAAGCAGGACGTCAAGCGCTGAAGAGCTGGCTCTGAATGGGCAACTAAAGCGGCATCGTCTGCAAAGAGTAGTTCACGGACAAGTTTCTCTTGTGTCTTGGTGTGAGCTTGCAGGCGCCTCAGATTGAAGAGACTGCCATCCGTGCGGTACCGGATGTAAACAGCGTCTTCATTGTTGGGGTCTTTCATGGCTTGGTTCAGCATCATGCTGAAGAAGATTGAAAAGAGGGTTGGTGCGAGAACACAGCCTTTCTTCACGCCATTGTTAATGAAGAAGGGTTCAGAGAGCTCATTGCTGTATCCATTTCATCAGATGCAAGGATCGACAATGAGATAGACAACAGACTCGCCAAGGCAAATAGCGCCTTTGGAAGACTACACAAAAGAGTCTGGAAAAACAACCAACTGAAAAACCTCACAAAGATAAGCATATACAGAGCCGTTGTCATACCCACACTCCTGTTCGGCTCCGAATCATGGGTCCTCTACCGGCACCACCTACGGCTCCTAGAACGCTTCCACCAGCGTTGTCTCCGCTCCATCCTCAACATCCATTGGAGCGCTTACATCCCTAACGTCGAAGTACTCGAGATGGCAGAGGTCGACAGCATCGAGTCCACGCTGCTGAAGATCCAGCTGCGCTGGATGGGTCACGTCTCCAGAATGGAGGACCATCGCTTTCCCAAGATCGTGTTATATGGCGAGCTCTCCACTGGCCACCGTGACAGAGGTGCACCAAAGAAAAGGTACAAGGACTGCCTAAAGAAATCTCTTGGTGCCTGCCACATTGACCACCGCCAGTGGGCTGATATCGCCTCAAACCGTGCATCTTGGCGCCTCACAGTTTGGCGGGCAGCAACCTCCTTTGAAGAAGACCGCAGAGCCTACCTCACTGACAAAAGGCAAAGGAGGAAAAACCCAACACCCAACCCCAACCAACCAATTTTCCCCTGCAACCGCTGCAATCGTGTCTGCCTGTCCCGCATCGGACTTGTCAGCCACAAACGAGCCTGCAGCTGACGTGGACTTTTTACCCCCTCCATAAATCTTCGTCCGCGAAGCCAAGCCAAAGAAGAAGATGGTAATGCATAAACAAATACACAGTCAATTTATAAGTTGTTTTTTGTGTGAAAATTATTGTCTTCATGCTTCTGCCCTGATTCTAACTTTTCCCTTTTCCAAGCAGTGTGGGGTTGGACTGCATGCTCATTTTGTATCCAAATTTACACTGCGTTAATTTCATTGCTTACTAGGCAAGGTGTAAACTGAATGTTTGAACCTACTCCTTAATTCCATTGTGTCAATTATGCAATATTCAGGATTTGGGATTAATCTTCCAAGCAGGTTAATGGAATTCTTCAGTAGGACACATGAGAAGGTAATGCCAACTTCTTCTCAGATATGAAATCCCTTTCCTTGTTCTTTTGATATTTGAAGAATGTATATTTAAATAAACTCACTGGATACAATAAAACACTTTTATGAACCTCACTCCTGTTGCACAGTGTTGAGGGTAGGAAACCAGCCAAGCCATGCCTGACCAGGGAAATTCAGAGTTAATTGCTTTACAACCGTGTTGTAAAACACTTTTAATACTCTTGTCAGTACATTTTAATGTGCATCCTATCAGCAGAATTTTAGGGCAGTGACATGTTTATTGCAGGTTTGAAAAAGCCCTGTTTACTGAAACTTGGCAGTCAAGTACTGTGAAAGAATATCACTTGATAGTCTGATAGTATTTTTATTGTGCTTTATTGCAGCTAATCACCCCTCATGCAATTAGAGTGCAGACTCCGCCCCGCCATATCCCTGGTGTGGTGGAAGTCACACTATCCTACAAGTCGAAACAGTTCTGTAAAGGCACCCCAGGCCGATTCATCTACACAGGTAAGCCAGCAACCCTTTGACTTTTACTTGAGGCTCGTTAGTGTTGTGGAATGGCTGCATTATTTTTTTTCCCTCTTCTGCAGTTTTAGGAATCTTCTGTAGACCTTGGAGGATTTTTCTGGTGCTGCTGTTCAACATAATGATGCTGTGTCAAATATTCTATTGCATTGTTCTGCCAATCATACAGTCATGTGTTGCACAGCTGTGAACACTCATCCCTCCTTTTCAGCCAGAGGGACAGAAGCTTTTGCTGCAATATGTCTCATCCCTATTCCCCTCCTGCATTGCTACCACAAGACCCTTTCAGACAGGAGTGCTTGTTTGGACATTGGTAGAGCTGAGCCTATCTCTAACTGTTGCTATTGGTGTACGTGGCCTGCATGGGTGTAGGAGAAAGAGAGTGGTTGGGAAAGGGGCAGAGGCAAACTCTAGCATTGGTCAAAATGTATGCAACTTGAAGAATGAAGGGGGATCTCATGAAAATCTATCGGTGACTGAAAGACCTGGATAGAGTAGATGTGGAGAGCAGGTTTCCCATGGTGGGGGAGTCTGGGATCACAGCATTAGAATATAAAAAAAAATTCACTATGGAACAAAAATAAGGAGGAATTTCTTTACTCAGAGGGTGGGGAATCTATGGAATTTATTGCCACAGACGGCTGTGGAGGCCAAGTCATTGGGTATGTTTAAGACAGACATAGATAGTTTCTTGATGTGATGTGTTGTTCCTCAAGTTTAGGCTTGACCTCACCCTGACAATGGATGAAGCCAAGTACAGAATTAAAATTCATTGTTATGAAATTTGCTGTTTTACAGCAGGCCTCGTAGTGAAACGTTCATAACCATCTGACAACATTACTATTAAATCATAAACATAACAAAAATAGGGCACAAAAAGTCAGGCCATGTCTTTGGTTCATTGATTATTCAGGAATCTGATGACAGCGGGGAAGAAGCTGTCCTTGTGCCGTTGAGTCCTCATCTTTATGCACCTGTACTTCCTTCCTGATGGTAGCAGAGTGAAGAGGGCATGGCCTGGTGGTGGGGGTCTTTGAGGATAGAAGTTGCTTTTTTAAGACAATGACTCATGTAGATTTTCTCGATGGAGTTAAGTCTGGTGCCTGTGATATCGGAGGACAAGTTAACAACCCTCTAGAGTTTATTCTTGTCCTGAGAATGGACACTTTCATACCAGGCAATGATGCAACCAGCCAGTGTGCTCCTCACGGTACACCTGTAGAAGTTTATGTGAGTCTTTGGTGACATACTGAATCTCCTCAGACACCTCATAAAGTATAGCACATGTCACTGTCAGAATGGTTGGAGAAGTTTAAATGGTTGGCCACAGGGAACTACACACTTAGACCTTTCATCAGAAAAATCTTACTGTGGTGGAGCCCCTGAATTAATGTTTGTACATGTATATGGTATGTAACTACAAGCTTAGACCTACACACAGAAGTGTCTGTGTTAGTGAACCAGTCATCCAATTAGTGTTTGGTCTTACTGTTGAAGAGGAGGCCCACCGGGTACACCAAATTCAGTAGCTCAGGTCAGACAATGTGCAGCTGAAGCTCTGTCTCACCTGGAAGGTCCCTTTGTGGCCCTGGATGGAGTTGAGGAGAGAGATGTCGGCACAAGTTTTGCAGTTTCTGGAGACATAGTGAGAAATGTCCAAAGGGGTGGGTGGGGAGGAAAGAATGAACCAGGAAATGTCAGAGAGACTTATCCCTATGAAAAGTTGGCTAGTGGTGGAATCACAGAGGTAACGTGTTGGGTACAGAGGTTGGTGGGGTGGAAAATGAGGACCAAAGGGGCTCTGACCTTGTTCTTCCTGGAGTGAGATGAAGGTGAGGGCAGAAGTCAAGAAATAAAGGAGATACAGGTGAGGGCTTCATCAATGATAATTAAGAGGGAATCCATGCTTATTAAAGAAAGAGGATGTTTTAAGTGTCCTGGGTGGAAGACCGTGCAATATGTGGAAGACAGATACAGTGGAGGCAGAGGAATTGTGAGAAAGAGATGTGGTCCTTACACGGGATGGAACTGGAAGAGGTATAATCCAGGTAGTTGTGAGGGTCGTCGATATCAGTGGACAGTTTGTTCCCTGACATGGAGACTGGAGGTCAAAGAAGGGGAGCGAAGGGTTAGAAGGAGTCCAGGTGATTTGAGGGATGGGTGGAAGTTTGCAGTGAAGTTAATGAAATTGTCAAGTTCTGCACTGGTACCAGAGATGGTGCCAAAACAGTAGTTGATGTAGTGGAGGAAGAGTTAGTGTATGTAACATTCATAAGAAGCTGCTCCATTGGTGTAATGTCTTTCTGATGTTGGTAGCCTTGCCAGTTTCCACGCTACCTTTCCAGTAACCACTGGAGTTGCATGAACTAAAAGCACTGCTTAGGCAATGTTTTGAGTTGGACTTTGTGTAGATGCAATCCTGTTCCTTGCTTCACCATGTGTAAAACTCAGAGGTGTCTGGGCCAGTAAGATGTGCCTGTTGTTCAGAAGTGATACCATGGAGCAATAGGACACTGCAGCACAGAAATGGGCCTTTCAGCCCATCTACCAAACTACTTTTCCCACCATGTCCCATCAGCCTGTAACCGATCATACCCCTCATATATTTACAAATCAATTAATATATCCAAATTACTCATAAACGTTGAAATTGAACCCACATCCATCACTTCCGCTGGCAACTCGTTCCACACTCTCACCACCCTCTGAATGAAGAAGATCCCTCTAATGTTCCTCTTAAACATTTCACTTTCCGTCCTTAACCTATATCCTCCAGTTCTTGTTTAATTCAACGTTATTGGAAAAAAAAACCAATTCCTTGTAATTCAGCTCCTTTTTCACGTTTCCAGTGTCCACTATCATTCCCAGTCTGCAGGGCCAATGGTGACACACCTACCATATAGAAGAGGATGTTCAGATCACTGTCATTCTAAATGAATTGGAGTGAAACCATGTATATTCTGGGTACCTCTGCTAATTGATACATAGTATAGAGCCATGGAGAAAAGATTGGGGCGCTACAGTTGATGTAGCGATTAGCATAACGCCTTTATTGCACCAGCGATTGGGACCGTGCTGTCTGCATGGAGTTTGTATGTTTTTGACGTGTCTATGTGCGTTTACCCTGAGGGCTCCAGTTTCCTCCCACTGTTCAAAACGTACCAGGGGTTGTAGGTTTATTGGGTATAATTGGGCAGCACGCACTCGTGGGCTGAAATGGCCTGTTACAATGCTATATGTCTATATTTAAACAAAAAAGAACTGCTTGAAATGCTCTAAGCAGTCTTGGCTGCTTGAATCCATATCTCCATAGTTTACACTGTAGATTGGAAAATAAGGAGGTCCTCCCTTTCTATGATCTCTGATTGGATCTTGAAAGGTGCTTGAAGCAGGGGACTGGGTGACTTTGGAGACCTGAGATAGATATGGATGTTGATGGTATGGATGAAATATAGGAGATTGGTCATGTTCCACTCTTGGCGGTTGTGATTTTCCTGGTGTCCTGGGAACGATGAGTTTTCTAAATCCTTAAATAGGATCTGAAGAAAGAAAAAATGATGGAGTAATGAAGCAAAAGCACTTGCTTTGCATGTAATTGTCTTCATGTGATATTGCAGAAGCACTCAAATCTTTTTCAATCAGTAAATTTGTTGGCTCCAAACAATTTATCAGATCTGAAGATGTAATTTTGCATTTTTCACCAGCTCGTAAAGGAAAGTGACTTTCCCATAATCTCTGCTGTATGTTGACGAATCAGCAATGGGATTTTGCATTAGTCACTGGGCCATGAGTCAGTCAGATTCTCGGTACGCAAGTCTGATTAAGGTTCCAGTAATGGAGGTTGCCTGGTTACTGCTTCTGTGACACATGGTGATGGGAGCAGAACTTGTAGAATTGCATGCAGCATGGTTCGTGCAATGTTCTTACAGTGCTAGCGACCCAAACTCGAAACTGGCAGTGCTTCTAAGGAGTTTGCACATTCTCCACGTGTCTGTGTGCGTCTTCTCCAGGTGCTCTGTTTTCCTCCCAATGTCCAAAATGTATGGGGTTGGTCAGTTAATTGGATGTGATTGGGAGCATGGGCTTTATGGGCTGGAAGGGCCTCCTACCATGCTATATGATTAAAATTTAAAAGAAAATCCTTTCCCCATGTAACTCATGGAGCAGTTGTAAGAATGGGGGTGCAGTAGGGGAGGGAAAGCCCTAGGGGAGTGGTCACCACCTACTTAGTGTGTTTGGCCACTTCCCATCCCTACTCACTGCTCCATGGTCTAACCATTCCTACACCACTGAGAGCCACGGGCAATGGTCATTGTGAGTAGCAGTGCCGTGTACTGTGTGGGGAGACTGCTACAAGTCATGGGAACCCATTGATGCTGGTGGGTTTGCGTGGCGTGGCTGAAGCGGGCAGGTGGCCTATGAATAGGCCTGTGGAACAGTGGGGGCTTCTCATTTGAATTTTCACATCCCTCCTGACTTGACGTAGGGTTTCCTGCTTGCTTATCCATGAGTTATAAATGCAGCCTTTAATTGTAACTTCAGCCTGGAAGGAACATCGAATGACATGATCACCTGCATGTCTAGTGAAATGTGCACGACGCATCAAGGTGAAATATTCCCACAGATTCTCAGGACAATTTCCTAAAGATTATGAATTGCTCATATTACACATGCAAAATGGCTTTTATGCACATAAAATTGTTTAAGTGAGTCCAAATTTTAGTCTGTTGCCCTCCTTCAATCTCATTGTCTCAAATTACTTTCATGTACGCCACATGTGCGCATAAACCTCCACGAATGCACAAATACACAAATGTACATGTGCATATAAGTGCATGGAACAAACAGTTAAACACGTACTACAAATTGCTCCCACACAGTGGAATTGTACACATGCACTAATACAGAACAGATCGCCATGTGGGAGAATGGTACATCAACATCTCCAGGAGGCTGGATACAATTTTCCAGCTGTTATTCTCATGGGAAAACCCACAAGAATGGACTTAGGGATTATATTTGCAAAGGCCCTTGAGATTGGGAGGAATGATTCAATTGAATGTTTAACTCAACAGATTGTGAAACCATCACCATAGGTTTTAAGTTTTAATAGTACTAGAATCTCTCATACATGATTACACAAATAAAAAGGCAATTATGAAGACAAAATGAAAGTATTTGTCCTTATAGTTTTTATAATTGATTTACAGATAGAAAAGGCGTAGTGTAAGCATAATTTAAACGTGTAAATATAAAGGCATCATTTTCATTTACTGAGAAATGAATATCCTATACAATTACTTTTAAAATAAATTGTTTTAATTTTTAAATTTGCAAATGTGAGAACAGAAAAATATATAGAGAGTCACTGAGTTATGGAGTTTTACAACACAGACAAAGGCCCTTCAGGCCAACTTTCCATTTTAAACAAATTGTCTATCTGCACTCGTCCCATTTACCTGCTTTTGGGTCATCTTCCTTTCCCTCTTTCCAATTCATTTAACTGTCTAAGTGCCACTTAAGCACTATAATTTCCCCCATCTCTATCTTTATCCTCTGTATGCTTGTTGAGCTCTTACCATGATAAAGCTTGGAATAAAATACCTTGTTCAGAAAACTGGTGTTGGCCATGGAACAAAGTGTAATTAGGTCCTTGATGCTAGGTAGTTTGGCCTAGGGAGAGGATGATTCATTTACTCTGCTAGTGAGTACAAGGAGACAGCATGAGCAGTGCTGTGTGGTGCCCTGGAGTAAAGTTTGAGATATTCGAACACTTTTTCCCCCCTCAGACACAGCACAGGTGGCATTGGCAAATGTGATGACATCATCAATGATGGAAAAGCAATTACATCATGATGGGAAAACTACGACATCATCAAATAAAAGGGCGGCATGATTGGCGTCATGGTCACTGCAATGCTTTTATAGCACCAGTCATAAGGACAGGGGCTTGAATCCCACACTGTCTATAAGAAGTTTGTATGTTCTCCCCATGTTTGTGTGGGTTTTCCCCGGGGGCTCTGTTTTCCTCCCACTGTTCAGAACATACCAGGTGTGTGGGTCAATGGTGTAAAATTGGACGGCATGGGCACGTGGTCCAAAATAGCCTGTTACTGTGCTGTATGTCTAAATTTTTTTTTTAACTTACAGCATTGTAATGGCTAAATGATAAAAGCAAGGTTACAGGATGCCTCACAGCAGGCGGGATAAAGCTATTTCCAAGCTTGGCAGTTCTGATTTTGATGTTCCTCTACCTCCTTTCTGATGGTTGGAGGTCAACAATACTGTCTAATGGATGGCATGGACCAGTGATGATTCTTTGAGCCCTATGTAACCATCACTCCTGGTTAATGTGATCTTTTTGGCCATTTTAATGGTCCTCTATAATGATGCTTTGTAGCCACCACATTCCCCACAAAAGCCATTCAGGCCACGGAAAGGTAAGGGCCCCAATGCAGGCGCTATCTCTAAAGTTTGGTGGAACTGAACTTCAGACAAAAATGCATTACTTCATCTCCCATGTGTGGAAAGCAGAGCTGATGCTTGTGAACCCCAGAGATACTGCTTAACTAGCTATTGTCAAGTATTTGATCGCAATAAGTGCACTTTTGAAAATGTGGACAGCTTTCCCTATCTTGGGAGCTACCCCTCAACAGAGGTAAAGATCAATGATTTAATTTATTGTCAGAGGAACTCAAGAAAACTGCAGATGCAAGAAATCTGAATTAAATCAGAAAACGATGGAAACACTCAGCAGGTCGGGTGACATCTGTGAAGAGATTAAATTACAAGAGATAAGAAATACAAAAGGTAGATAGATAATAAATACAGTTTCAACAGAGCAAGAAAGAAAAATAAAAATGCTGTTACAATATTGCAGTCAGCCACTTTTGTAGTGGTGGAGTAGTTTATGGTTAGAGATACAAGGGGAGGTTCAAGAGCCTGATAGTCATCGGAAAGAAACTGCCCTTGAACCTGGAGGTTCTGGTTTTCAGGATTCTGTGATTTCTGCAAGTGAGAAGAGGATGTGACTGGGGCGATGGGGTTCCTTTGCGCTGATGGCTGCCTTCTTAAAAGCAGCACCTCACATTGATGTTTCAGGGATGGCAGGACTGCCTTGGGAGGAGAGATTTGGTCGACGAGGTCAATGTTCACTCAGATAAAAGGAGACCCGATTGAAATGTACGACACTCTGGCAAGGCTCATCAGCCTAGATAGCAGGGAAATTATAAGCCTGGGGTTACAGTCTCACAATAAGGGAGTTTAGTGTTGAGGTGAGGGGAAATTTCTTCAATTGGTGAAGATTTGGAATTAACTATCACTGAAAGATGTAGAGATCCAATCCCCGAAAATATTTAACTGGGAGATAAATTGATTTCTGGACACAAAAGGTATCAAAGGAGAGCAGGCAAGTGGAAAAGAGATGGTGGATCAGCCATGATTACATTGAATGGCAGAACGGGCTTGAATGGCCTACTTCTGCTCACTGGAGAGAGATACAAAAACCATAAAAGGTGAATTGAGTCAAAGACCCAGGTGGAAATGTGATTAAAATAGAAACACTATTTATATTCTCACCAAGAGTGACAGATAAAGCATCAGGTCTGTCGTGGTTTGTGGCTTGTTGATGGAAACCTCTCCTCCTCACGGACATTTAATTCACCCAGAGTCTAAATCCTGAGTGCTAATCCTGGTCCATTCCAAGGGGAGGGATGGTGGGGGGGGGGGGGGGTGGAGGTGGTGGCAGTAGTGGGGGCAGCAGTGGCTTACAGTACAGATGATCTGAGCATTCCCAAGTCAGGGAAATGGCAAACCTAACAATTTCTGCAGTATCCCAGTGTGGAAATGGACAGGGTCATTCCACTGTTTACCCTGTGTGTGTGTGTATATATATATATATATATATATATATATATCCCCCCCACCACCGACCTTTTGATAAAGGAGCCTAACTGGAAATGTTGACTGACCATCTCTACCCACGGATGCTGTCTGATCCACAGAGTCCCTCCAGCAGCCCACTGCTTGCTTGAGATTCCAGCATCTGCAGCTTTTAATGTATCTCTGGCTGTGATTCCGACCATAGTGGGATGGCCTCCCAATCCACCCATGGCGTACAGCCAACAAATGTTTGCAAGACATCAGAGGCTGTGGAATAGGATCCTGATCTGAAAGGAGCAACCCAGCTGAGAACAAAACATAAATTCTGCTGAGAACCACAAAAGCTGCCGAGGCTGGAATCTTGAGCAGACTGAGAACTGCTGGAGGAACTCAGCAGGTCAGACAGCATCCATGGGTAGAAATGGTCAGTCAACTGTTCGAGCCGAGACCCATTATCAAGACATAAGTTAAGCAGCATCTTTTTGTTCTGCCCTCCCTAACATAATTTCACTTTTATCAAAATTTTAAAACGAAATCCAAAAGGCAGTCAGTGCCAAGTGTCAGCAGTTTTCTTGAGTTTTAACTCAAGTTTGCTGTGTATGGAAAGGATGTGCCTAATTAGTTTGTAGCTGGTTCCATCTGGCATCCTCAGTTACCGAAGTGCCAACAGCTTCTGCATTGCGTGTCTATAGGTGCAGGAAAGGTGGATTGGTTGTAGAATTTCAGAAGGTCATTTACCCCTCTCCACCAGGGCCAGTAGATTCTGGCAGATTACTGCGCATCTACACTGTTGTTGTACCTAATTGAAAGTCATAGGCATGACCGTGAAAGAAATATGTGTTTGTAATGCAATCATTCTAACATCAAGTTAGAGAAAATAGTTATGTTATTTAGCTGGGGTTTTGCACTGAGTTAAAAAAAATCCCCAAACAATTTTTGATTCCTTTAATGAAGATAATCAGCATTTTTGCAAAAGGAAAATTGGGAGACATTTTTTTCTTCTTTCTGCAAGGGAAACAGTTCTATTTAATGGTAAAATCTTTAGCATCTGAAGCATAAATCCTGTTGTATTCTGCACCCAATCGACCGTTGTTTTTTTAATTGACTTTATTGGTCTCTTGTAGGTTTTGAATAACAAGCAAACTAGCCGTTTAGTAAACCCATCCAACGACTGTGTGTAGGCCATTCATATTTCTCATGTGAACTTGTTTTAACTCCCACACAGTTTGTACTCTTTTTTTTTTAACAAGCTTCATTATAGTTCTACAGGAAATAGACCAATTGGAAGTTCTGATCCTCACACATTCCATGAAACATTCCAAACAAACTGGAGTGTTTTTTTAAAAAAAAACTTCTCTCCCTCTGCAATGTTCCACAGCGAACGCAATGTTCTGGAACATATTATAAAACCACAGTGGCCATGTGTTTTTCTCAGAAGGGAGAGACCTTAGTCCTTCAGTTGAAATACTTCAGAAATGCTTGTTCATTTGACCTCGTTGTATGGGGTTGGGGGGGGGGGGGGGGGCGGGGGGATGAGAGGAGGAAGATTGAGGGAAACAGACCAAACTGCATGGTTGTTTTTTTTTAAATTAGATGGTGGTTCAATGCACAGTCACCGCTGCAGAAATTTCCCCCCTTCTGTCACTTCATTGCTTGTGGCCAGACCCCCTTTAGGATAAATTATTTTTAATTGTTGTTAGTCAAAATATAGCCTGCGGCTATCTATCCATCTCAGAATTGCCTCTTAAGCTGACCTGAACCACATTCCTCTGATTTTTTTATATATATATATAAGCATACTCATGAAATACATGACCTGATCCCATCAGAGAGCTTACTGCAGTCAGGGTCATGTGCCCTGTGCCCTTAGCCAACTAGTTAAATGGAGACAGGGTTCTGTCTGCCAAAATTGCCTGAGACACTACCTCATTTACCACCAAACCACCACCCCCCCACCCCCCACCACTTCCTTCCATCCCCACTGACCAGATGGTCTCAACCTCCCCAAGCAACGCATTTTGGTTGTGGAGTTTCGTAAGGCAGACTTCTATTAGCATAGGGCAGATGCTGGAGGGCTGCTTTGTTTGGAAGATTGTTCTTAGAGGCCTCTCCAAAAGGTGAAACAGGCCAAGAATGTAAAGACAGATCAAGAGATGGGAAATACTTGTTGATGGTATTCAGTGGGTTCAGGCTCTGAGCTTCAATGAGTTGGAGGAGGGGATATTGGTGGATATTGCCACTTGTATCAATAAACTGAAGTCATGGCTATTACCATGGATTGCTCCTTGTGTTGCTAAACAAGAAAATGCTGGGGTCGAGTGCAGTATACAGACGTGCTGGAGGGACTCAGCAGGTTATGCAGCATCCACAGGCTAATCAATGTTTTGGGCCTCGGGCCTTCATCAGCAATAAGAAAAAAACCAGGCAGGCACCTAAATGAAAAGATGGGCGTTGGGGGGGGGGGGGGGTGTGTGGGGAAGAGAAGAGGAGTAAGGAAGGGGAAGGACAGGCTAATAGGTAAGAGATAATAGATAGGAGGGTAGAAGGGAAAAAAGCTGAGAAATGATCAGGTAGCACCCTGACAGGGGAAGGAAGGAAAAGGGGTGGGAATGGAGACCGAGAGAGGAGTTAACGGAAATTAATGTTAATGCCATCTGGTTGGCGATTCAAGAACAGGTGCTGCTTACTCCGATTTCCAATGGACACGCCCAACAATTAACTTCTCAGTTATCACCAAAGTTGCTGGGTTGACATCTCCTCCCCTTTGCAGTTCAGAGAGGGCCCTTCTTTGGTTTCTACCTTGTTTCTGTCCATTTACTCAGGCCTGCACTATAAGCACAGGTTAAGCAGGCCAGGACTTTGTTCTTTTGCGTGCAGGAGGATGAGAGATTTCGTAGAGGTACAAAATTATGAGAGGAATAGATCGGGTGAACCCAGAGAGTAGTTGGTCATTTCTCTCCACGTCAAATTGCTTTGTTCCCCATTAAGGTCTCTTGTGAAGGTTGATACTGACTCTCTCGTGTCACACCAGATAATAAAGTGTGCTCCAAATCAATATGAAGATTAGTTTGAAAGAGGGACAGGGTGGGCCTCATTAGGAGGTGTGTTCCAAGGACCTGAAGCCCATCTCTACAGTGGCTGAGAAGTTCAGTGTTCAACCATCAAGAGAGGGTACAGGGTTGACATCTTCACTTTGAGGGGAGTTGCCTGCTTAGAGGTAAAGAGATGCATTGCAAAAATAAAATCACTTACAGATGTGTATGTGGTTAGCTCCGACGGTCTGTTATCTAGATAGTGTGTCCACCTTCTGTGCCTCACTACACCGGGCAACAAGATGATAGTTTTGTGGCTTCCTATGCTGTAAGTTTCCTTTTGATAGTTGCTACTTTTAGATAAGAAATGATTGTAAAAATAGCTCATTTTGAAAGGTTCTGCTCCTATTATTCTTGCATCTTCGTTGCTTCCGGCATCTGTTGTAGAATTGTCTCTGAGAACTTAAGTCTTTATGTAGCTAGTAGAAAGCCTGAGAAGGGGGGAAAAATACTAAATTGCATGCTCGGTACTAACTGAATGTTGTGCATGAATTGCATGCTGGGTACTAATGACATGTGACCAAACACAAACAATTGGATGTTGTTTATTTTGGTTTTAGTTCAAGTTGAGTTCCATAATGGGTAAATGGAGTAAGAGAGAAGATGAGCTAAATCAAGAAATATTTAAATGATGCCATCGATGAACTTTTAAAAGTGCAAAGGTTACAGCAATGAAACTAGACAAAGAGTTGGCTTATTGGAAACTTTGGATTTTTAATTGAGGGAGGAGGTCAGGTGAGACAAGAACTCAAGGATACAGGATAAGGGTAAAAGGGGAAATGTTTAATGGGAACATTGGGTGGAACTTCATGCAGAGAGTGGTGATAGTATGCAACAAGCTGCCAGTTGAAGTAATGAATGCGGGCTCAATTTTGAGATATGAAACATTTGAATTGGTGCATGGGTGGAGGGCAATCATCTGGGTGCAGTTCATTGGGGCTAGGCAGAAGAATAGTTTGGCACAGACTCGATGGCCCAAAGGGCCAGTTTCTGTGAAATGTCAGGTCAGTGATACATTTTAGTAATGACATCTCAGTGTCGCTAATATTTGGCAAAGTCATGCCATTGCCCAGTCTTCCTCATTCAGTACTTCATCACACCCACACCAGCGAAGAGCTGTTTTGCTGATAGACAGGAAACCGTTCAGTCCATGACACCTCCACTATGTTACCAAGGTCACTCCTAGATCTGTCATCGTGCTGCAGGATGGAGACAATCCTAGTCATCCTCTATTTATGTGTTAGAGGACAGACCACACACTAAACATCTGTAGTCAGGTGAATGCATTGAGTCTTCTACCCAGAGTGGGGGAATTGGTTACCAGATGACACAGGTTTAAGGTGAATGGGGAGAGATTTAACTGGAGCTGGAGGGGTCATTTTTTTAGAGGATGTTGGATGTATGGAACTTCGCTGCAGAAGCAGGTACTATTCCAACATTTAAGAAACATTTGGACAGGTACATGGATAGGATAGGTTTAGAGGGAGATGGCAGAAACCTAGGCAGGAGACAGTAGTGTGGGTGAGTCATTTTGGTTGGTGTGGACAAGTTGGTATGAAGGGCTAGTTTCTGTGCTGTATGACTATCTACAAAACAAAGGAGATAGGAAGTCTTGATAAAGAATCCCAACCCAAAATGTAGACTGTTGGTTTGTCTCCATGGATGCTGCTTCCCTCTGTTTCCTCAAGACTCTACTCTCACTGGAATTCATATGAATGAGAGGGGATCTTGTGGAAGCATAACATTATAAATGGGACAGACAAGATAGAGGCAGGAAACCTGTTCTACTGTGAGGTAGAACTAGAGGACATGGCTTGAAGATTCAAGAGTGGAGTTAGGACAAAGATGAGGAGGAACTGCTTCTCCTAGAAAGTGGGATATCTGTGGAATTATCTGATCAAGAAAGCAGGAGAGGCTGCTTTGTTAAATATATTTAAGATGCAGTTGGATGTTATGGGGAAAAGCCAAGCAGATGGAGCTGAGTCTATGGCAGGAATGGTGGAGAAGGCTCGATGTGCTAGATGGCTGACTCTGCTCCTATCTCCTACATTCTTAGAATCAGAATCAGCATTTATTCTCATGATCATGTGTCATGAAATTCATTGTCTTGTGGCATTACAGGAGCAAAAATTGCTATAAATTACATTTAAAAAATATAAATAAATTAGTGCAGAATAAGAGAATGTGAGGTAGTGTCTGTGGTTTATTGTTCATTCAGAAATCTGATGGCCGAGGGGAAGAAGCAGTTTTTGTACCCTTGGGTGTTCATCTTCCAGCTCCTATACTTCCAGCTAGTGGCAGTGAGATGAGGGCATAGCCTGGGTGGTGAGAGTCCTTCATGATAGAGACTGCTTTCTTGAGACACCACCTCTTGTAGATGTCCTTAATGAAGTGAAGACTAATACCCATGATGGTGCAATGATAGAGTGCTAATGATCCTCCTGACCACTAGAGGGAATTGGAGACTAGTTTTTTTCCTAATTGGGTAGATTCAAAATCGATTCCTCCACGAGATCTTGCCTGTGTGTGTTCTAGCTAATAAATATAGTTGTTTTAAACAAACCCAAGTTTATTTATTACAATAAAAGAAATATCACATGGTACCAGGAGTGGAAGAAACTCCAGGAGTGTGCAGACTGTGTATCAGTTGTTATCAGCAGAAAATGTGCATGGTCTAAAGTTTCCTGATGCTGTAAATTGGACTGGAAATGTCGACCACGAGTGGAGGTTGTTTAAACAAAGATTCATGCTATACCTGCAAGCCATTGGAGTCGATAGTAGACCTGGTGCACAGAAAATTGCACTGCTACTTAAAGTAGTGGGACCTCAAGTACCTCATTTGTTTTTACTGAATCAGAAGACAAGGGAGAGTTTGACAAGGTTATCGAGATATTTGAACTCTGTTCACCAAAGAAAAATGAAATGTTCAAGAGTACGTGTTTTGTTTGAGCATGCAGCTGCAGGGAGAGAGCTTTGATAATTTTTTTTTAAGCGGTCTTGAAATTAAAAGCGAGAACAATTTTGGATTGTTGCAAGGTTCAATGATCTGTGATTCAAATTGTGTTCAGACTTAGTGATAATAAAGTGAGAGAGAGAGTTTTCTGTGAGAGACAGAGCTTACCTTAGCTGGAGCTGTGAAGATATGCCATGCCAGTGAATTAAATCTGCAGCACATGAAAAAGTTCGGCAATAGTGCAAAAGCCAGTGAAAACGAAGGCATAACCTTAGCCACACACATAAACAAAAAAGAAATCAGATATAGGAAACAATAAAATAGTTGGAGAGACATTCAAGGGCAAACAATGCAGCACTCAACATGAATCAAAAATGATGCCCAGCCTATGGAAAAATCTGTAATAAGTGCAAAGTGCAGAATGACTATGTAAAATGATGTTTTTCCAAAGGGAACAAAAGAGAGGTGAAAGCGTGCATGGAGGAAACTGCCATCAGTGATGCACTGCAGGAAGATTATAAGCCATCAGACACTGAACAACCAAGTGTGAACAGAGTCAAGCAGGACAAGTGGGCTGTGTCATTACATATAAATGGGGCAAATATTTCTTTCAAGCTGGACACAGAGACAGAAGTCTATTTGATCTGTGAGCATGACATCAGGGCAATGAAGATAAGGCCATACATCCATGCAAATCCTGTAGAGTTCAATGCCTACAATGGACAGTGCATTGACAGGAAAGATACATGTAAACTCAAGGTGAAAGTTAAAGATAAAGAGCACCACCTCAGGTTCGCAGTAGTCCCAGATGGATATGAATCACTGCTTGGTGACAAAGCATGTGAAAACTTAAGCCTAGTCAAGAGGATATACACACCAGGGAAACTAATTGTGTTAACTGATGCATTATCCAGGGCAACAGTGCAGAGTGAAGCACACAATGAGAGTTCCACAGAGACAAATGTGAATCTTCACATGAATCTGATCACTGAATCTCTTCCCGTATCTGACATGATCCAAACAAATCGCAGCTGAAACAGAAAAGGACACAGTTCTACAGATGTCGTCAAGAATCTGAATGAAGAATGGCCTAGAGGTGAATTTCAGCCATACTACAACATCAGAGCTGAGCTGAGTGTTTTCTTCAGTGGATTTCTACTCAGTCAGAGCAGAATTATCATTCCTCAATCACTGCAACAAGAGATGCTGAAAAGGATGCATGAGGTGCACCTTGGAACACAAAGTACAAGAGAAGGGCCAGAACTACTGTTTATTGGACAGGGATAAATATTGTATTGCCTCAAGCTGTGAGACCTGTATGAAACATCACACAAAGCAGACAAAGGAACCCATGATCATAACTGACGTAACAGCAGAACTATGTCAGAAAGTTGGGACATGGAAATAATTACTTACTGGTTATTGATTACCTATCGATCTCTCTGGAGATTGCATTGCTTCTTGATATGTCTGCTGCTTGATTGACCAAATATATGTAATTGATCTTTGTAAGACATGGAATTCCTCAAATTGTCTACAGTGACAATGGAGCAGGCTACAGTTTAGAGAATTCCAGAACTTTGCAGGAGTATTATTTTCATCATGTGATTTCAAGTCCTCTGCATCTGCAGTCAGATGGTAAAGTAGAGAAAGGAGTTCACATAGTTAAACAGTTGGTCAAGAAAGCACTAGACAGTGGCTCAGATCCATATCCAGCTCTGAGTTATAGAGCTTCACCACTTGAACATGGGATGTCCTCCGCTGAGTTTCTGATGGGACGTAGACTATGCACCACACTTCCCTACTCTGCAGACCCAAACAAGAACAGAGATGTCGAATATAAACAAAAGCATCTGCAATGGAGACAAAAGGCAAGCTATGACAAGTCAGCAAGAAGCTGAGGGCCACTGGCACAACATGACCCAGTGAGACTCAGAGATTCCAACACTTGGGACAAAAAGGCCACTGTTCTGGAGGAAGTAAATCCCAGATCCTACACGGTCAGAACAGAGGAGGGTCAAACACTGAGAAGGAATCAAAAGAGCCTGCTGAAAATGTAAGAAACACTGCAGGAACAGACAAATGCAGAAGATCCAGCCTGCACAGCAACAGAGGAAACAACACCAGTGGTAGACAGTAGTGGACCAGCAGAACCAGCACAAGCACCAGTGTTAAGAAGATCCACACACGTTATCAAGGCACCTGACAGACTGAATCTCTAAAAGAAAAAAAAGAACTGCATATTTAAAAATTTGTGCTGCTGATGTTGTGCTTATGCTTGTGCAGAACTTTAAATTGAAATAAATACTGTATTAGTGTGTCATGTTGTCAGATTAAACATCTCAAGGAAAGGGGATGTAGTGATAGAATGCTAGTAAGCCTCCTGACCACAAGAGGGAGTCTAGTTTGTGGCAACTCAGTTGAATTCAAGATTGATGCCTCCACATGGTCTTGAGTGGGTCCTATAGCTAATAAAATAGTTATTTTAAAGGAATTTAAGATTCTTTATTACAATAAAAGAAATATCAGAGATGGTGCTAGCTGAATTCACAACTCTCTTTAGCCTTTTCCTGTCGTGTACATTGGCACCTCCATACCAGACAGTGACGCAACCAGTCAGAATGCTCTCCACAGTATATGTAGAAAATTGCGAAAGTCTTTGGTGACTTACCTTGTGTTCATTCTTAATTTCAGTAGGAAGCTGTTACAAAGGAGTGACAAGTGGAATGGCTGTAACTTAAATGGATGTTTTACTCCTGTCACACAAATAACAGGCTATTACCTTTATAACAAGCTGGCAAATTAAATTTAACTTCCTGTAGTAGAAGTAATCAGAAAAATCTGATTTGCCAAGTCCTCTGATGGTCTAGTGCAGTGGTTCCCAACCTTTTACTTTCCACTCATATACCACTTTAAGTATTCCCTCTGCCATAAGTGTTCTGTGATTAATAAGGGATTGCTTAAGGTGGTATGTGGGTGGAAAGAAAAAGGTTGGGAATCATTGGTCTAGTCACTCAGTAAATAGGAGAATTAAATAGTTGCTTCAAAATAATGCCAAAAAGCATGTTCAGCATGTGAGAGTTTTCAGGCCAAGTTCAAGCTCTTCATTCATACCGGGTCAGATCAGGGCACCTCTGATCATATTAAATGGCAGGACAGGCTCGTGGTTCAAGTCGCCTAACCCAGCTCTTGTTGTGTCATTATTATCATTGACTTCACCAGGTTCAATGTGATCACTCAGTGGTAAGTGCCACATGGTGGAGTGAGTGCCAGGCCATAAATGCCATGAACTCATTGTTCGGCCCCACTTGGTACTTTATCAGTTTCAATGCTCCTGTGCTGTGGACCAGAAGGAATTCTGCACAAATTTCCCATGATCTTGGTCATCGTTCAATCATGGTTCACATATCAGATGATGAGTCTTGTTGGTGGCGTTCCCCTCACCATCCTCCACTATGTCCTAACACAGCACTGGTCTTGGACTGGTTGCCTTTGGGCCTTTCCCTCTGGAAAGGGAGAACATTGAACTTAAATGTTTGTTTTTTAAGAGCTTTAATAATGAATACCCCTTGAAGAATATATCCCTTTATAAGATTTTTTCCAAATCTAAACAAATGTTCTTCATTGATTCCTATGGGAGAAGACTTCTATTAATCGTATAATGATAAGGGCAATGCTTGTTTTAAGTGTACTTTCTTTTCCCATGCACAATTAAGCAGCAGATTAATGGTTCAGTTTGCACCTGTTATTGTCCCCCTCTGCAGATCAGGTTAACACCTCATTACTCACAGATGACTGCAGTCTCCCTTTTGCAAATTGGACACGTGTGCTTGTTAAAGCCCCCTGAACTCTGCTGTGGTAAATGCAAAGCAGCATTTTCCTAAATAAATCAATAGCATTCATGGTGCTTTTTAAAAGAAAAATCTGAAAAATCCCTGTATTATTATAGTTAATATAAAAGAAAATAATTTATTGTAGTTAAACAGGAAGTCTGACTGTAGGGCAATACGAAGGGCTCCAGCCCAAAACATTGGTTATATATCTTTGCCTACTCTGGATGCTGAGTTCCCCTAGCACTTTTATAAATTATTCTACGTGTTTGCCATTATTGTGTGTGTTGGATGGTTTTACCTGAGGGACCATGTGACTTGGGGACTTGTCCTGTCTGGCGTCATGGAATAAATCCATGCTACTCTGGACAATCATCTGAGTGTTAATGAAAGCTTTCAGTCAGAAACACTGGCATTCCCTGAATTCCTCCAGCCGATTGTTTTTGATTTTCCTCATCCTATAAAAGGTTCCCTTTCCCCCTGAGTGTGAGGTTCTAATCTGAGATGAAATCGTGAAAGAATTACAGAGTGAAACAAAAAAGTCCACACATGGTGTGATTGAGAAACTTGGCAGACCCTACAGTGTCTAAAGGAGGCAAAGATATATAACCAATGTTTCGGGCCTGAACCCTTTGATTTACACTACGATCACAGTGTTCCCAGACTTCCCTGTTTAACTACAATAATTTATTTATATTGTTTTATATTAACTATCATAATACAGGAAATTTTAAAATTTTTAATAAGCACATGGATAAGATTGATTTTGTTTTTGGGAAAATGCTGCTTTGCCGAAGTGCTCAGGCCTGAAACATTGGTTATATATCTCTGGGCCCTATGGATGCTACAGGACCTGCATTTTCTTTTCCAAAATTTTTAAATTTCACATATACTGTAAAAAAAATTATACTTAAATTTCTTATTTGAAAATAATGAAAAAAATTAATACATAGTGATTTTAAAAAAAATCCCCCTCCCATCCTCGCCCCTCCCTCTAACAACCCAATAAAAAAGAAGAGAGAAAACATCTGGATAGTATTCATAAAACAACTTACTAAAACTATCAAATAAAATTTAACGTATCTTAATTTTCTTGATTTTAGGAGTCGGAAGGTTCAGATTGGGTGAATATAACTTAATTTCTACAATTTGTAAATAAGATTCCCAAATTTTTTTCAAAAATTCCAAATTTGTTACATAAATTATATGTAATTTTTTTCAAGTGGTATTCAACTCTCTATTTCAGTTTGGCCATCAACCCATTCCCAAATACACATCTGATTTCCAAGTTACTGCCGCACATTTTCTGCTACCGCAAGGGGCTATTTTAACAAATTCTTTTTGATATTTAATTAATTTCAATTTCAATTCTGTGTCAAAAATATTTCCAAGTAAAAAAAAAGGTTCTTGAGGAAACTTCACTTTTGTAACTCTTTCCAAAAAATCTTTTTAGTGTATTAAAAAGAATCACTGAGGCAAGAAGCCAAGAGATTAAAAAAAATTATAGAGTGAAGGAGCTGGTAATTTGGCCCATCATCTGCGTTTGGGGTGCCCCATTCTAGGTCAGTGGTTCTCGACCTTTTTCTTTCCATTCATATACCACCTTAAGTATTCCTTATGCTCTGTAAGGGATTGCTTAAGGTGGTATGTGAGTGGAAAGAAAAAGTTTGAAAACCATTGTTTTAATCATACCTAATTGACTTGTTATGTGCATGGTTCATAACTCCAAAGGAAATGGGCCAATGACATTTTTTCTCAAACAAAATATTTCAGTAGCAATTGGGTCTCGAGCAGTGGTTCTCAACTTTCCCTTCCACTCACATGCCACCTTAAGCAATCCCTTACTAATCACAGAGCACTGATGGCATAGGGATTACTTAAAGTGGTTTGTGAGTCGAAAGAAAAAGGTTGAGAACCACTGGTCTAGGCAGAGATCAATGGAACAAAATGGGTCAGCCTTTGGTGGAGGGACATTCTTCTGAGATATTCCTGGAACAAAGATGGACAAGGTCCATCAGAAACATGGGAAGGACCACATCAATGAAACTCTTGGAGTCATCGAGTTGACAGCACAGAAACGACCCTTCCACCCACCATGCATCTGCTGAACCTTTTATCCATCATCACCAATCAAATTTGCCAGCATTAGGACCACATCCTCCAAGTCTTTGTCTCAGCGGCATTTAAACATCATGATTGAATCTGATTTCACCAACACCCATAGCAGTGAATTACAGTTATCAGCTCTTTGTTTAACACTTACTTCTCAGATCCCCTTTAAACCCTTTGCTTTCATCTGAAACTATGCTCTCTTGTTTTGATGACCCCCTCAACGGAATAAAAGATTTTAGACTGTCTACCCCATCTATGGTTCTCTAATCTTATATTGGGTCACCCCTCAGCCTCTTTCGCTCCAGGGAGAATAAGCCCAATCTCTCCCCATAACTGAAGTCCTCCAATTCAGGCAACATCCTGGTGAATCTCCTCTACTTTCTCTCCAGCACATAATAAAGTCAAATCATAATAAGTTATAAAGAATAGAATAAAGGAAATACAATGATATAAATCCCCATTATCAGGATTCAAGCAACCAGCAATAAAATCACAGAATAGAAATAGGCAAAAAAACACCAAAAGTTTAACATCGGCGCCCCCTAGCGGTTAGTTTGCTAATCATGAACCAAGCAATCTCAAGCAACCGGCAAATACACTTAACCGGCATCAACCACTCCCCACAGGTGCCAGATACTGAGAGGTTTACTGCACTGGCTGAAATCCTCCAGCATTTACTGTGTGTTTTTACTACAGTGTCTGCAGACTTCTGTGTTTCACTCCATACTATCCAGTCTCTCCTTGTAACTCAAGGACTATCAAACATTTAAATCAAATTAAAAATTAGATCACTTAAAGTGAGTAAGGAAATATCTGACAGTGGAGTGAGATGTGGGCAGTGTGAAATGGCAGAAAATATAAGAAATATACTTGAATAGCATGGCCTTGCAATTCATTGGTGTCCCTCTGTGTGATTTTTAGATACAAAGTGATTAGGAAAGCCAGCAAAAAGCTCTAATTGATTATTAGGGGAATTGCATACAAAAGTAGGAAGATTTTGCTTCACTTATACAGGGAATTGTATAGACCACATCTAGAGTACTCTGCAAAGAATTGGCTTTCTTATTGAAGGAAGGACATGAGCTTACTAGAAGCAGTTCAGAGATTGCAGGGTATGTATGAGTTGACTTAGAACCATAGAACTCTTTAGCTCAGAAACAGGCCCATCTGATCTATGCCAGTCTATTTATTCCATTTAGTCCAATCAACTTGCACTTGGACCATCACCCTCCCTTCACTCCTGTCCATATACCTATTCCGTTTATCTCTTAAATGTTGAAATCGAACCCACATTTATCACCTCTGCTGCTAGCCTGTTCCACACTCTCACCACCCTCTGAGTGAAGAAGTACCACCTAATGTTCCCCTTTAATCCACATTCTCTAGTTCTTGTCTCACCCAAGCTCAGTGGGTGAGTCTGTTTTTACCCCGTCTTTACCTCATAATTTTCTGTTCATCAAATCTCCCCTCATTCTCCGAAACTCCAAGGAATAAAGTTCTAACTTAGTTGTCTTTCGTATTTTCTTGTTTAACTAACATTTCGGCCCTGAGCCTTTCATAATTCCTGATGAAGGGCTCAAGCCCGAAATCTTTGAGTTCCTATGGATGCTGCATAACCTGCTGAGTTTCTCTAGCACTTTTGTGCAAAGACCTGACCTATTCTACCTTTCCCTGCCACTTAGCTCCTCATGAGAAGAGGTTGTGAGAAGAGGTAGCACAGGCTAGTTAGGATCCACTGGAGTATTTAGAGCTACATTGTGTTTGACAAGTCCCAAATGACTACAACAGATGAAGCACTGTTGAATTTGCTATATAAAAAATGCAAAAGCCATTTTCATGCAATATTGCCCCAGAAACAGCAGGATGATAATGGAAAGATGATTCATTCAGTAACATTGGTGGAAGAATATACATCAGCCAACACACAAGGGAGCATTTCCCTGTTGTTCTTCTCATTGACTTGAGAAGGTCTCAGGGCTTTGGTTTCAACCATCTTATCTGAAAGTTGGGACCTCAAATTCTTCCATGTCTCACCTGCATTGCATTATGAATGCTTTCGTTAATGTTTTGTGCAATGGAGTAGTTTTGAATCTTTCGACTCAAAGGCATGGTTCATTCAGTGATCTATTGGGGGCACTTTGTAGCACAAAGCACTGCGACTTTAAAATGGATTTACTTAAAAAAAATCAAATTATACCCAGTAAAATCCCCATTATCTGGAATTCAAGGAGCTGGCAAAAACATTTCAGAAAATAAATAGGTAAAAAATACAGTTTTAAAATTGGTGCCCTGTAGTGGTTAGTTTGCTAATTGCACAACTCACAATCCCAAGTAACTGGAAAATTCACTTCGGCATCTATCAATTCTCTTAGGTGGTTTGAATTGAAATTGCAAAAGGAAATTATCTGTTCAATTACTGTCCATAGCTTAATTAATTTGGTGACAAATGTTTCACTCTTGGAATTGTACAGCACAGAAACAGGCCATTGAACCGACTATATCCATACTGACCATCAAGTACTGATCCACATTAATCCCATTTGCCAACACTTGGTCCATTGCTTTCAAGTGCTCTTTCAGACATGTTTTAAATGTCATAGCTAGTGTGTTCCAGGTTGAAATCACCCTCTGGGTGTATTTATTTTTCCACACATTATTCTAACCTGCTCAACTTAAACCTACTGAGTCTCGACGAAGGGTCCTGAACCGAAACGTTGACTGACTGTTTCTCTCTCTCCATCTTCTCACTGTTTGCTCAATATTCAGGCATCCACAGTTTTTGTGTCTCTATTAAACCTGAAGGATGTGTTGGTAGTGGTCACTGTTGACCTGAGATATGAGGCCTCATGACGTTTGGATCGTCGTAGGTCGGGGAGGCTTTGAGGCGGACTGTGGCTCTGCTACCTTGAGAAACTGTGACTGAGTTGGTAGTTTTCCCTTTGATGCTGGCAGATGGTAATATCTAATTCTTGCTGAAGCCTGTAAACCAGCCCCAAGATGGCTGGTGTTGGACCTTTTGTAACATCCAAATGGAATTGCCACCGGGTTTATTTGTGCTCACCACTTACTCTTTGAAATCTGATGTTTGTTCATTTAAAATTGGGAAGTTATTCTTTACTGCGATTGGGAGGGATGGGTTAGGGTTTAAATAATTAATGTTCTAAGTTGGATAGTCTCTCTAAAAAGATGGTCGCGCCTGTGTACTTTGTCGTCATTTAGATAGTAACCAATTTATCCCTATTGTATGTTCAATGCTTTGGATCAAAGTACGTTGTGTTAAATGTGCTATATAAATATACTACTACTACTGCCTCCTTGTCTTCTGATTTCAGATGCCTCTGTAGTGTGAAATAGTTTCTAACTATGCCTCATAGTCTTGAATATGTCTATCAGCCAACCCCCCACCCTCCCTCAGCCTCTTCTATTGCAAGGAATGCAAACCCAGCCAACCCAATCTCTCCTCAGAACTGAAATATTCCATCCCAGGGAATATCCTGAGATGCAGTGTTCACAAGGCAATGTAGGGTAATCATTGAAACAGTTGGAGGTGCCCTCACATGTGGTGACTGGAAGTGCACAGATATTCCAGCTATAAATTTATAAAGTTGTGCTACACCAGGCCAGCTTTTATATTCTCTTCCCTGGCTAATGACGGTTAGTATCTTGTATTTCTTCTTGCCTGCCTTAGCTACGTGTACTATCATTTTTGAGCATTTGTACACCATTCCCTTCTACATGACTCCTTCATGCCCTACCATGCATTGTGTATGTCCTAAACTTATTCAGCTTCCCAAATTGTATCACTCCACAGTTATTAGAACTGGGTTAGTTTCAACAAACCCACCAACTCCCACAGCTACCTTGACTACACCTCTTTATGCACTGTTCTCTGTAAGGATTCCATTCATTTCAATTCCATTCAATTCCTCTGTCTCCATCACATCTGCTCCCAGGACGCAGCCTTCCATGCCAGATCATCTGAGATTTCCGCCTTCTTCGAAAACCATGGCTTCCCCTCTGCTGCCATCCATTCAGCCCTCACCCATATATCCTCCTCTGCCTGTATGTACATCTGCCCTGGACCTCCCTGCCTCCAAGTGCAACAAGGACAGGATTCCTCTTGTCTTCACCCTCCACATCTAACATATCATCCTCCACCATTTCTGCCACCTAACTGCGAGATTCGACCACTGGACACTTCTTTCCTTCTCTCCACTCTCCACCTACTGCAAGCACCACTCTTTCAGTGACTCCCTTGTCCATTCCTCCCTTCCCATCTTTCACTCTCTTGATACCCACCCCTGTAACTGCAGGAAGTGCTACACTTGTGGCTCCACCTTCACCACCATTTGGGGCAAACTTCTTCCAGGAAAGCACCACTTTATTTGTGAATCTGCAGGGGGTCATCTACTACACCCGATGCTCCTGGTGCCTCAATGAAATGACTGGACACGGACTGGGAGATCACTTCCCTGAGCACCTCGGCTCTGTCCGCCACCCCTTTCAATTCTCCACCCCACTCCTATGCCAAAATGTTTTTCCATGGTCTCATGCTCTGCCAGACTGAAACCACCCACAAGTTGGAGCAACAACATTTTACATTTTGTCTGGGCACCCTTCAACCGGATAGCATTAACGTTGACCTCTGTTTTCCATTAGGCCCCCCCCCCCCATCTATCCCTATAGCCGCTTTCATGTGGCCAGAATACCTGACTGTAAAGCCACCTATTTTACCCCATTGCGGCTGTTGGGTAGGAATATTCTCCAGCTCGGAGCATCCCCCGTTGCACCTGAATGCAGCACGGTGAATGGAGCCCAAGACACAATCCTGAGATATTTAATATAAGATTTAATATCCTATTAAATATTGTTTCTCTTGCCATCAGGTAGGTAACAATGTAACAACAGGGCCTTACATTTAGTTAGTGACTGTAATATCTCAAAGCGTTTATTCGGTTTAAAAAAATACTACTTTGGGGCATTAGATTACATAACCAAAAACTCGGTAAAAAATAGTACATTGCTTCCAAAACTCAGAACTTTGACAGCTGAAGTCAGGGTTGCTGTCGTAAATAAGAGGTCAAACTTAAAGGTCTGAAGATATCTCAAAAGTGATACAGGGCTTGGAGAGGGGAAGGGATCGCAGCAGTAACTACGGCCACAGTCCACAGGAGCCGGCTTTTGCTCGGACGCGGCTCTCCTTCAGCCGGCATGTTCAGGTGACAGAAAGGTGTCTTCTCCGCGGCCACCTGAACGTCCCAGCTGCACTCCCTCAGCTATGTGTGCTGGCGCATTATCTGCATCCGAGTACCTGAAAGCGGCTTATGTCTCCTTTCCTCCGGCTCTGCATTCACAGAGCCACCCCCTTCCCCCCATCAATTCTCACCTTTCCTCTGTCCTGTCCTCCTGTCCAGGTTTGATGGTCTGTGCTCCCTCCCCTGCCCTTTTTTTCCTTCTCCCCAGCCTTTTAATTCTGACACCTCCTGTTTTTAACGTGCCTTGAAGAAAGATTCAGCTCTGAAACTTTGGTTATATGTAAGGGTGGCATGGTTAGCGTAGCGGTTAGTGCATCGTTCTTAAGCACCAGTGACAGGGGTATGAATCCAGTGCTGTCAGTGAGGAGTTTGTACCTTCTCGCCGTGCCTGCGAGGGTTTCCTCTGGGTGTCCGGTTTCCTCTCATGTACTGGGATTGTTGGTCAATGGGGTGGCCCAGGCTCTTAGACTCAATTTAAATTTTAAAACATTTTAAAATTAAAAATTTAAGTTTAAATTGACAGTGTCTGCAATATAGTTCTGTAACCTCAGACCATCCTGCTCACCAGTGAGCTTCATCAATATTTGTGTCATCTGCAAACTTACTAATCATATCTTCTATATTCATATCCAAATCATTAATGTCTATGATAAACAGATTTTCCCAGCACTGAACCCTATACTGTTGGCCCTTGGCTTCCAATACTGCCGATTCCATGTGGGTTGACTGGCTAATTTAGCAGGTCCATTCCTAATAATCATGCAGTGTGAAATGTCCCAACCTGGCATGGCAAGTTAAATTCAACCTGGCTCTAACACTTGGTGGGTACAAGTGTCCGAGCCTGGCTGGGTTAACTCACTAATTGCCTTCTGGTGATGTGAAAGCACAACCTGCTCTCGCATTATCACAGTAGGAGGCGGGGCCCCCCTTTAAAATGCCAGGTAAGTCATGGTGCTGTGAAAAGGGATCCTGAGTACAGCATGCCTGGTTGGCAGTGAGAAAGGGGCTAATGAAATGACCTTCCACCACCACCCTCTGTTGCACATCACCAATGCAACTTTGGATCCAGTTTGACAACTTGCCCTGGGTCCCATGGCTTACATCAAAAGCTTCAGTGGTGTTTTGTTTTATTCTTGCTTCTTGTACTTTTGCTATATAAACTATCCCAATTTAGTTGCACAACTTAACTGAGACTATTGTTTCATTCATGGTGGGGAAAAATATGTTTCTAAAATCCTAGAGACCTCCTATCTTTGACATGGGGAAATTTCCTCTGTCTTAGAAAAATATTCACTGTGACACATTCTGAAGGATTTTCTTCCCTGACTAGAGGTTGGCCCAAGGCTGCCCAGGTACAGATAATGAGGCAAAGTGATGTATTCTTTTTATTCACCTGAAAACCTTGCAGTTGGCAACCCATCAGAATTGAATGGATTCATTCCCAAAGACTAGAGGCCAAAATATTTGATCAGATCCCAAATTATGCAGTCCTTTGGAGGAAACAATTCACTATGCAACTGAGCATTCAAGTTATTGACAGTAAGTTGCAGTCAAGCAGAGAATTTCAGGATGAATAACTCAGAAGCAAAAGATAACTCAGTCCAAAAGGTGTAGCTAGCTTCCCTTATGAAAATACATAGAGATCTTACACTGGATGTAATCCATGCGTGAATTGTTCTGGAGATCCTCGATGGTGCAATGTGCACTCATCTAGTCCACACTACATTTTATTTGGAGATAAAACAACATGGAACAGTAAAGGCCCTTCAGCCCATAGCCAATCTAACCATTCTCTCCCTTAAAGTCCACAGTTGTCCAGACTGGGGCTTTTTTCTCTGGAGCGTAGAAGATTGAGAGGGGACTTGATAGAGGTGTTTAAGATTTTAAAATGGACAGACAGAGTAAACATGGATAGGCTTTTTCAATTAAGAGTGGGGGAGATTCAAACTAGAGGGCATGGTTTAAGATTGAAGGGGGAAAATTACAAGGGGAACATGAGGGGAAATTTCTTTACGCAAAGGGTGGTAGGGATGTGGAATGAGCTTCTGACAGACGTGGTCGAGGCGGGATCATTGGTTACATTTAAGGAAAGACTGGATAGTTATATGGATAGTAGAGCAGAATGGTCAGTACAGATGGTCAGTGGGATTAGGAAGGTGGGGATTTGTTATGGCATGAACTAGTAGGGCCAAACTGGCCTGTTCTGTGCTGTAAGTGGTTATATGGTTATATGGTTATAAAGCCCTTATTAGCTCTTTGGTTCTTATTACACATGAGTGGATAATACCCTTTGCAAAGGCAAAACTAATTTGATCCCTGGATTAGGCAAAGTTGGTGACATCTCTGTCAGTGGCACTGCACCATTGGTTATGGCCACAAACAATAGGAACAGATAAACTTTGATACCTCCCAGACTAATGACTCCTGTTTGACAATGCATTTGTGTGGCAATTTTGATAAAGACCAGATTAGGCTTGATGACTTCCAGTTGATGAGCGTGTTGATTTCTCTTCATTGTCAAGTTCAATAGCCACACTGATGGTACCTTGTACAAGGATTCACTCTGATGGATGTGATCACCAATATTCCGACAATATTAATATTTTGCAAAAGTTGATGGCAAGCACATCAAGAGGTATTGTGGGGGTAGCAAAAACTTGGTCTGAGTGTTTTGCAGAGAGAAGAAATACAAAGGAAGTTGAGGAGAGAATTTTAGAGGGTAGATAGGTTCTTGGCAGCTAATGCAGTGGTACATTCAGAAAAGATGTACAGAAATATTAGGTTAAACACACACAGAAAAGCTGGAGGAACTCCGTCAGCCCTGCCGCATCTATAGGAGATAAAGATATACACTATTACCAACGTTTCAGGCCCAAGTCCTACTTCAAGGAAGAAGCAAGGAACAGAAAAGTGTCAGAATAAAGAAGTCTGGTAGGGGGATGAGTTCAGACCAACAAAAGATGTTAATTAGATACATTAAGAGGAAAGGTGAGAATTGATTTTGGCTCTGTGAAAGGAGACAGAGGGAAAAAGGAAGAGAGAGAGAGAGCTGGGGGTAAGGCGACGGGGAAGAAGAAGGGGGGGTTTAATGGAAACTGGAGGTAGATGTTAATGCCATATGGTTGGAGGGTGCCTAGATGGAAGTTGAGGTGCAATTCTTCCAATTTGGGTGTGGTCTCAGTAATTGGTCATATGGTTGTATTTGAGCAGAATGGACTTGTAGGCCAGAAGACCTGTCACCATGCTGTATCTCAAAATTTGAAAGAAAATTCAATTTAAAGGACTAAATCAGTTCATATACCTCAAAGAATTCCTATCTTGGGCAAGATTAAGCCATACTGTACACAGGAGTGAAACTACAGGGGCATTTGAAAACTGAGCAACTATTTAACCAGCAGTTAATGTAGGTCGGCAAACATGGATATTGCAGAACAAAGCATGGTAGAACACAAGCAGGAGAAATTTGAGTGTCTTGAAGTTTATGTGGATTAAAACAAGGGAGATGGAGAGCAGAGCCTCAGATAAACCACATGAACAGAATAAGGGATCAATGCAACTGAAATGAAGTAGAATGAGTGGAATTAAGGAGTTTGAGTGAGTATGTTCTAGGCTTGTGTGGTGATTATTGATGATATGCCCTTACTTGACCTGCTCACCTCTCAGCCACTGCCTCTGGTTGCAGAAAAGCATCCCAAACCGAAGGAAATGAACAAGTTCAAGTTTATTGTCCTCCGATTGCACAGGTACAACCCGTCAAAATAGCGTCCTCTGGTCCTCAGTGCAAAACCTGCAGACACACAACCAGACATAGCATACATACAGGCAAACAAGATATACACTGGGCAAATATACATTTAAAAAATTGTTTAGTAAATATTAGAGTCTCGAATGGTTAGAGTGAGCTGTTCCTTTGGTCTTTCAGCCTTCTCACTGCCCATGGGAAGAAGCTGTTCCTCAGCCTGGTGGTACTGGCTCTGATGAAGCAGCTGAAAGATGCTGTCTGCAGGATAGAAGGGATCCTCAATGATTTTGCCTGCCCTCCTCAGAAAACAATCCTAGTTGAACACATCAATGAGGGTGGAGGGAGACTCCAATGATTCTCTCTGCCACTCTTCTGGCCCTGTGGAGTGACCTCCAATCTGATCCAGCTAGCCAGGATGCTCTTGATAGAGCTCTGAAAGAGGTTGACCTAATGGTGGCTGGTAGCCTTGCCCGCTTTAGTCTTCTCGGGAAGTGCAGTAGCTGTTGCGCCTTCCAGACAAGTGAGGAGATGTTGAGTGTCCATAATAGGTCACCAGTTAAGTGAACTCTAAGGAACTTGATGCTCTCCTCTCTCTCTACTGCACAGTTGTTGGTGTAGCAGAGGGTGATTGTTCTTGGCCCTCCTGAGGTCCACCATCATCTCCTTCATCTTGTCGGTAGGAATAGACCCATTTTGAGTGCAATAGAGACACAGGAGACTGCAGATGGTGGAATCTGAAGCAACATATACACTGAGTGAGGAACTCAGAAAGCCAGACAGCAAGTCAGTTTCTTCACTATTCCTTTGGATCAAGGGAACTTCATTTTGGTTCCCTCACCTTGCTTGGCCATACTTATCCTTCCACTTCCATATCTAAAGCACGAGTCTAATATTGATGTTTATGGGAGATTACACAACACCTCATCTCCTTCAAGAAGAGCCAATAAAGATTGTGAAAGGCATTTTGTAAATGCAAGTCTCTCTTTTACCACCCATCAAAAATCCACAAAACTGAATTTTGAAATTTTTGATCAATTCAATGTCTTTATAATCCCTGAATAGCCTGGTCTCTAACTTTAAAGTAACATACTCTTGTTCTGGAGGCTAGTTCAAGTTCAAGATTATTACCATCTGACTGTAGATATTCAACCCGATGAAACAGCATTGCATGCACAGACAGTACAAGCATAATATGCAGTTCATAATAATCACACACACATAAAGAAAAAATATAATTTAAAATAAATATTCGGAAAAATTGCTTGTTACAGGATAAAGTTCATCAATCTCACAGCCTGAAGAAAGAAGCAATTCTCAGGTTGGTTGCCCTCTCTTTTATGTTCCTTTACTACCTCCTTGATGGTAGTGGGCTAAAGATACTGTGTTCTAAATGGAAAGGGTCTTCTATAATTCTTTGAGCCCTATTTAAGCAGCACTCTGGTAAATGTAATCAATAGAGGAAAATAACCTTCTGTATTCACTCCTGATCTGATGCTTTGCAGCTACTGTTCCACACAATGATGCATCCAGACCGAACGTTCTCAATTATGCTCCTGTAAAAAGTTGTCAAGATGGGCATCAGTAGCCTCACCCCTCCTCAGGAAGTGTAGACACTGCTATGCCTTCTTGACTAATGAGGAAGTATTATGGCTCCTGGATATGTTGTCCTTTATACTGAATGTACAGCATCGAGTGCTCGCTGCTGAAGATCCAGCTGCGCTGGGTGGGTCACGTCTCCAGAATGGAGGACCATCGCCTTCCCAAGATCGTGTTATATGGCGAGCTCTCCACTGGCCACCGTGACAGAGGTGCACCAAAGAAAAGATACAAGGACTGCCTAAAGAAATCTCTTGGTGCCTGCCACATTGACCACCGCCAGTGGGCTGATCTCGCCTCAAACCGTGCATCTTGGCGCCTCACAGTTTGGCGGGCAGCAACTTCCTTTGAAGAAGACCGCAGAGCCCACCTCACTGACAAAAGGCAAAGGAGGAAAAACCCAACACCCAACCCCAACCCACCAATTTTCCCCTGCAACCGCTGCAACCGTGTCTGCCTGTCCCGCATCGGACTTGTCAGCCACAAACGAGCCTGCAGCTGACGTGGACATTTACCCCCTCCATAAATCTTCGTCCGCGAAGCCAAGCCAAAGGAAGAACACCAGGATACTTTGTGCTCTCCACTCTCTCCACAGTGGAACCAAAGATGTGTAATGGAGGATCATCAACCTTATTTTACGGCACTGTCACAAGAACATTAGAAATCGGAGCAGGAGTCGGCCATCTAGCCTGTCGAGCTCACTCCACTGTTCAACAATCATGGCTGATATGGCCGTGGACTCAGCTCCACTTACCTGCCTTTTTTCCATAACCCTTAATCTCGCTTTTCTTCAAATATCTGAATACCTGTGTCTTAAATATATCAGAATCAGAATAGAATGAGAATTTATTGTCAAGAACATGTCACAAAAGTTATTGTTTTGCGGCAGTGCAAATAATGATATAAATCACATTTCAAAAATAAATAAGTAGTGCAAGATAATAGGATAGTGCGAGCTAATGTCTCTGGTTCATTGTCCATTCAGAAATCTGATGGCAGAGGGCAAGAAACTTTCTTTGTGCTGCTGGGTGTTCATCTTCAGGCTATCTACCTTTATTCTGATGGTAGCAGTGTGATGAGGCCAAGGCCAGGGTGGTTGGAGTCCTTGAGAAAGGAGGCTGCTTTCTTAAGACTCCACCTCCTTTAAATGTCCTCGATGGAGTGAAGGATGTCACTTGCCAAGTTAACAACCCTCTGGAGACTTTTCATGTCCTTTGGATTGGCAACTTCAGTCAGTGATGCAACCAGGCAAAAATGCTCTCTAACAGGACACCAGCCGAAATTTTCCAAAGTCTATGGTGATGTAACAAATCTCCAACTCCTCATGAAGTAAGATTTTTGCTTGCTTTTGACATCATCCCTGAATAGCCTGGTCTCTAATTTTAAAGTAACAGACCCTTGTTCTGGAGGCTAGTTCAAGTTCAAGATTATTACCATCTGACTGTAGATATTCAACCCGATGAAACAGCATTGCATGCACAGACAGTACAAGCGTAATACGCAGTTCATAATAATCACACACACATAAAGAAAAAAATATAATTTAAAATAAATATTTGGAAGAATTGCTTGTTACAGGATAATGTTCATCAATCTCACAGCCTGCAGGAAGAAGCTATTCTCAGGGTGGCAGCCCTGTCTTTTATGTTCCTTTGCTACCTCCTTGATGGTAGTGGGTTAAAAATACTGTGTTCTGGTGAGCCTTCTTCGTGATTTCATCGACATGGAGGCGCCAGGAGAGACCCTCAGATATGTTGACACCCAAGAATTGAAGTTCATGACCCTCTCCTCTGCTGATCACTTGATGAGGACTAAATATTTTATCTATATTTAATGACTCGGTCTCTCCTGCTTCCTCTGGTAGAGAATACCACAGGATCATTAGTCTCTGGGAGAAGCAAGTCCTTCTCATCTCCATCCTAAGTTCACTCGCCTGAACCTGAGGTTTTGTCCTCAAGTTCTAGTCTCACCTCTCTATGGAAACTGCCTCTATTATCTATCCCATTCATAATTTCATCTATTTATCTAAGGTTCCATATCATTGTTCTAAATTACATTGAATATTTTACTTGGATGAGATTTAGAATGTATCAGGGATCAATCCAGGACATTCTTGACTCTAATGAATTCACTGACCCACCGGGGGAAGCCACAAACTTGCAAATTTTAGCTATCTAAATATAGCTAACTTGTTCTTCTGAAGTTTTGAAAGCCATATTTCCTGTTGAAGAAGAGGCCTTCTTTGAATACTGCAAGTGTTCCCCTTTGGCAGGTTGATCAATATGAAGTTCTGTCCTGTTGGGTTGTAGCAGCGGAGTGGGGGGGGGGGGGGATGATCTAAAAAAAGCAATGGCTAACAGAGATGGTGAGAGTGCTCGGTGAATTATCAGTATGAAATCGAGAGATGTACAGCCTGGTGACTATGTACCCAAACCCCCAGGGGAAGAGGCTAAGTATCTGGAGACTAAAATGTGCCTTCCTTCACTTAAGGCCTTCCACCTGTAGATGCATAATAGCGGAACGTAAATACAACTTTTGCTATCACTTGAAATAACTTCATCAGGAAATTGAAAAATTATTGTAGAATGCAGAAGAGTACAGGCTCTTTGGTGCACAATGTTGTGACGACCCATATGAACCTACTCTGTGACCGATCTAACCCTTCTCTCTCTAAAGAGCAGCACCAAATTCAAGTTCAAGATCAAGTTTATTATCATCATACTACACATATATAACCAGATGAAACAGCATTTCTCCAGACCGCAATGCTCTCCCTCTCTCTCTCTCTCTCTCACACACACACACATACCCGCACACATATGCACATACACACACGCACACACACACAAACACCCACACACACACCACACACATGCACACACACACACAAACACCCACACACACCACACACGCGCACATGCACACACACACGCACATACACACGCACACACGCACACGCACATACACACGCACACATGCACACGCGCGCTCACACGCACGCACACACACACAGACACACACATGCACACGCACACACACACGCACATGCATGCACACACACACGCAGACACACATGTGCACACACACACGCACCACACACACGCACGTGCGTGCACACATGCACACACACACACACACACACACACACACACACACACACACACACACACACACACACACACACACACACACTGTTACGAGTCCAGAGGATTCCAAAAACCAGCAGCAATAGAAATTCACCAAGACAATGGTTTTTATTTAAACAAAAGTTGCTCTTAATTTTCTTCAAACATAATAACATCAATCTTTAACTTATTACTATTAACTTAACCCCCTTTTATTTGTAAGCACTCGTGTATGTAACGTATATATGTGCTTTGTTTCATTGTCCAGTCATTCACTTTTCACTTCTCCAAATACACTGGTATTAGGCAATTTCCATACTGTGCACAGAATTTAACATTTATGATTTTCACCAGGCTCTGGTGCTTTAACTTAAATTGTTACTGAAAAGGAAGGTCTTTGTTGGTTTCAGAGAGAAAGATATACACTGTCCTTGGACAGACACAAAAACCGATACCCTTCAATCAGCCACTTCAGAGTCTTGCCAAAGAAACTTGCCCCATCATGGGTTTTCTGAAAGATTACCTCTTCTTCCAGGTTACCACAGAGTTCTTTTTCCCCTAATCCAGGAGAAACACATTAACCAGCCACTTACTCTTGTAATTGACTACAAGTGTTGAGAATAGGCTGAATTCAGAATTTAAAACCAATCTTCAAATGGGGTCTTAACGCAGGAGTGCAAAGCTTGCACCCTCCATCACCAACTCCTGCTGTAAACTGACTTATCTCCCTCTCTCACTCTCTCTTCAAAGGAAAATTACCTGTTTGTTTATCCTCTCTTTTTTGCAAAAACCACATGGCCCCCTTTAGAATAGCAACCTTTAACAAGACTTGAATCGCTGGCACTGGAATCAGTTTCTGAGTCTGGACATTGGTTCCTTAAAAGTCAATAGTCCATTTTTTTCCACAGCATCCCAGTCCAATTAACACGTACTTGTGCAGTCTCCATAGGCACTCTTCAAAGTTTCTGTAAAGTCACTGTGGACACGAAGTCTCTGCTTATGCACAGCTCTTGCATTTTAAATGAAATATCTTTTGTGAAATGTTAATGTTTGTGTGTGAAGTATACCCAAACTAAACCCCCACAATCTATATCTTTTTAAGATTTTTTAATCATAATTTTATTAACCCAATCCATTACAACACAGACACTAAATATACACACAAATCCGCACTATACATGCACACACATACTAAATACACACACACAATAAATACATATACACTCAAATACACACACTAAATACACACATATACTAAATAAGCACACTAAAGACACACACATATACTAAATAAACACCCCAAATATTCTTTTTTCTTTGGCTTGGCTTCGCGGACGAAGATTTATGGAGGGGGTAAAAGTCCACGTCAGCTGCAGGCTCGTTTGTGGCTGACAAGTCCGATGCGGGACAGGCAGACACGGTTGCAGCGGCTGCAGGGGAAAATTGGTTGGTTGGGGTTGGGTGTTGGGTTTTTCCTCCTTTGCCTTTTGTCAGTGAGGTGGGCTCTGCGGTCTTCTTCAAAGGAGGTTGCTGCCCGCCAAAGATGCACGGTTTGAGGCGATATCAGCCCACTGGCGGTGGTCAATGTGGCAGGCACCAAGAGATTTCTTTAGGCAGTCCTTGTACCTTTTCTTTGGTGCACCTCTGTCACGATGGCCAGTGGAGAGCTCGCCATATAACACGATCTTGGGAAGGCGATGGTCCTCCATTCTGGAGACGTGACCCACCCAGCGCAGCTGGATCTTCAGCAGCATGGACTCGATGCTGTCGACCTCTGCCATCTCGAGTACTTCGACGTTAGGGATGAAAGCGCTCCAATGGATGTTGAGGATGGAGCGGAGACAATGCTGGTGGAAGTGTTCTAGGAGCCGTAGGTGATGCCGGTAGAGGACCCATGATTCGGAGCCAAACAGGAGTGTGGGTATGACAACGGCTCTGTATACGCTTATCTTTGTGAGGTTTTTCAGTTGGTTGTTTTTCCAGACTCTTTTGTGTAGTCTTCCAAAGGCGCTATTTGCCTTGGCGAGTCTATCGTCTATCTCATTGTCGATCCTTGCATCTGATGAAATGGTGCAGCCGAGATAGGTAAACTGGTTGACCGTTTTGAGTTTTGTGTGCCCGATGGAGATGTGGGGGGGCTGGTAGTCATGGTGGGGAGCTGGCTGATGGAGGACCTCAGTTTTCTTCAGGCTGACTTCCAGGCCAAACACTTTGGCAGTTTCCGCAAAGCAGGTCGTCAAGCGCTGAAGAGCTGGCTCTGAATGGGCAACTAAAGCGGCATCGTCTGCAAAGAGTCTGCAAAAATAAACACCCCAAATATACACACATGCTAAATATACACAATCAAATACACACACATATACTAAATAAACACTAAATACATACATATTAAATGCACACATATACTAAATAAACACACTAAATACACACAAATTAAATACACACACATTCAATACACATGCTAAATACACATAATAAATACACACACTAAATACACAGCACAAAATAATTACATATATACATAAAGATATAATTTAAAATAAACATATAAATATTTGGAATTATTTATTCATTTACATCAATCTCACAGCCTGTGGGAAGAAGCTATCTCACAAATTGGCAGTCCTGATTTTGATGCTCTTGTACCTCTTTCTTGATAGTAGAAGATCAAAGATCCTGTGTGATGGATGGAAAGGGATTTCGATAATTCTTTGAGCCCTATTTAATCAATGCTCCCAGTGAATGTCATCAGTAGAAGGAAGGGAGACCCCAACGATCATCTTGATAATTTTTATGATCCTCTGTATTGACTTCTGGTCTGATGCTTTACAGATAGCCATACCACACAATAATGCAGCTGGACAGGACACTCTTAATTATGCTCAGTAATCACTGTTATTGATAGACTATTGCTGCTAAACAATGCATTTATCCAAATTAGTTTGGTTGCAGCTTATGGTTTGGGAAAAATGGTTGGCTCGTAAACCTCATTTATACATTTTTCTCTTTAACTTTTTTTATTGGTTTTACACAAATAAACATATATGTACAAACATGTATGGTATGAACAATAAAAATGACAGATTACATAGCTCGGCAAAATATAAAGACACATAGAGTGCATCCATAATACAAAAGCACATCTAAAAATTTTATCACAAATAGCCATGTCTCTAAACCCCATTCCCATACCAACAATATGTGGTTAAAAGAAAGTACTTCATTCCTGGAGTAAAACAGCAAAGTACTATAATTCAAGATTTATATTATGCCGAGAGCAGTGGTTCTCAACCTTTCTCTTCCCACTCACATTCCACTTTAAATAATCCCTATGCCATCAGTGCTCTGTGAGTTGCTTGAAAAAATTGTCATTGGCCCATTTCCTTTGGAGTTATGAAACAATGCACATAATAAGTCAATGAAGTACAATTAAAAAAGTGGTTTTCAAACATTTTCTTTCCATCCACAAACACCTTAAGCAATCCTTCACTAATCACAGAGCACCTATGGCATAGGGAATACTTAACATGGTATGTGAGTGGAAAGAAAAAAGGTTGAGAACCACTGGCCTAGAGGTTGTGGAAATAATTCAGGAAAGGTCCCCACAACATTTAAAACCTTATATTTGAATTATTAATTGAGTACATTTAAGCAGGACAGAATGTCCCTCAGCCACTGAGCATGAGTGGGCGGGGCAGCATCCTTCCATCTAAATAGTATCACATGTCTGGCCAAAAGTGATTAAACATTAAGCTAGTTGTACTAAAAAGAGAAACCAAAGGATTAGGCCCGAGATTTCTTTCTTTTTCAATCTTTCTATTGGTTTTTAAGAAAAAATATATCAGATACATAAATACATGATATAAAGTTCAAATAGAAGTAAATTAAAATTACAGAAACAGGATACAGATGATCCATGTTATTGATTTTAATAAAAATCTTTAACTAATTTCTAACCCCAACCTAGTATCAAAGCCAAGTGTCAACTAGTAATTTTAACATGAATTGTTCAAGAAATAGAAAATAGGAGATTTTTTATATAAAAAACAAAAAAAATTAATCTATGTTTTGAAAATAATTGAAAAAGGAACCCCAGAGAGAAAAAAAAGTTATGTTCATTTTAGTAGTTGAGCACCTAATTTTCTCTAGAAAGGAATGTCATCAAATCCAATAGCCATTGGGTATGCGAGGGAGGGACAACATCTTCCCTCCGCAGCAAAATGAGCCATCTAGCAATCAGGGAAGTAGAAGCAACGACATGGGATGCAGAAAGAGTCAAAATTGTCCATTGGTCTATTCATTCCAAAACTAGCAATAAAAGGGCTCGAAGGGAGATTTACATCAAGAATAAAAGATAGTGTACTAAATACCTCATTCCAGTAGTTACAAAGGGAGGGACATAGCCAGAACAGATGATGCCTTCTTGTGTTGTACACTAGATTTAAATTAATGAATAAGGATAAAGTTTGAGACACATTTCCAACATTTCAGTATTTTTCAAGGTGAGGACATGTCCAGAACATATGGATTAAAGAACCCTCTCCCCTCTTACATTTATCACAAGAATTTACATCTGAATAGAAATTAGATAATTTAACTTTAGACATATGTACAACTTACATTGTAACAAACAATGATGGGTACATAAGGATGTAGAATTAGCCATCTTAAAAATTGAACCCCAAACCTCATCCGATGTTGAAAGGCTTAAATCCTCTTCCCAGGCATTTTTAATTTTAACTAGAGGGGCATGTCTTAAGTCTACCAACTTATCATAGATAATGGACATTAAATATTTGCGAGAAAGTTGTAAACTAAAAAAATACATCAACAATACTTGCATCAGGTGCCCGAGGGAAATCAAATATCTGAGATTGAAGAAAATGTCTGATTTGCAAATATCTGAAAAAATGAGTATCTGGTAAATTGAACTTTTCAGAAAGCTGTTCAAATGATGCAAAACTGTTATCAATAAAAAGATCTTTAAAACGTTCAATACCCAATCTGTGCCATTCATGAAAAGCAAAATCATGCAAAGAAGTTTGAAAAAGATGATTGGATTGAATAGGGCTTGAGAGAGAAAAAACATAAAGTCCAAAATGTTTTCTGAACTGTGCCCACACTCTCACAGTGTGCCTGACAACAGGGTTGTCAATTGATTTATTTAAAGAGTAAGAAAGTGAGAATCCAAGAAGTGCTGAAATGGGAAGGTTTTTAGCAGAATTCAGCTTCCTTGCTACCCATTACTGGATGGTCCACTGAGTTATGAAAATGTAACCAAAACATTAGGTTTTACATATTGATCGCCCAATAACAAAATCTGAAATTAGGTCACTCCATGCCTCCATTCCTTTTAGATTTTTGAAGATAGACTTTGTTTAGATGAGGGTGCTTGCCCTTCCATATATAAGATGATATAGCCGAATCAAGTGAATCAAAAATGATTTGGGAATGAAAATTGGTATAGATTGAAAAATAGATAAAAATTTAGGTAAGATATTCATTTTGATAGAATTAATATGACCAACTAGGTGCTTTAATAAAGTAAGAAAATTTTCTTTAAAAAGATACTTGATTCTTTGTAACTGTAACACCAAGATAAATAAATTGATTTATTACTAGGAAAACTAGTGTACACTGATGCTGTTGCATTCAAAGGGAGAAATTCACTTTTATGCTGATTTCATCTATATCCTGAAAACTGACTACATTGGGAAAGTAATGACAACATGAGAAGGAGGTAAGGTAAGGAGGTGTCAGGGCTTGATATGAAAAACAGGAAATCATCTGCATAAAGAGAACTTTATGTTCATTTCTCTTCCTACAAATCCCTGAAATGTCCTCAGAGTCTTGAAATGCAATCGCTAATGGCCTTATGGGTAAATCAAAAAGTAATGGACTTGGAGGACATCCTTGACGGGCTCCCTGTTGGAGATTGAAAGGTTGTGACTGTTGAAAGTTAGTGAGAATTGAAGCCCGAGTGCATGAATACAATAATTTAATCTGTGAAATAAAATGTGGTCCAAAATTGAATTTTTCTAAGATCATTCAGTCCAAAATTTAATAAAGAAATTGGCCTGTAGGAGGAGCACTTAGGTGGATCTTTACATTTCTTTACTATGAGAGATATACACGCTTCGTTAAGTGATGCTGGGAGATTACCCTGCTTAAATGAATCAGATTACACAGAACCTAATTGAGGTGAAAGCAATTGAGAAAATGGTTTAAATAACTCCACAGGAAACCCATCAGGCCCTGGAGATTTTCCAGAATTCAATGAAGAAATAGCACCAGCTAGTTCCTCTTGTTATATAGGCTAATCTAATCTTGTTTGGTTATCTGAAGAAAGTATGGGAATATTTAAGTGATCCAGGAAACTTTCATCAAACTGCTATCATTTGAGAATTCAGAAATATAAAATTGGGAATGAAGTTTCCTGAATGTATCATTTATCTCAGAGTGATCTGTAGTAATATTACCATCATCCATTCAAATCATTGTACTTTGCTGCTTGGCTTCAAAATCTCTCAACTGAATAGCTAAAAGCTTACCAGATTTGTCACCATGAATATAAAACTGGCTCTTACACTTCAAAACTTTAGTGTGAAGTTCAATCACTTTTTATATAATTCAGAATTTTTAACTTGAGCTTATTGTTGATCTATTTGTTTAATTTAATAAACTAATTCTTTATTGGGTTTCCTTCTTACATTTGTGGTATAAGAAATAATTTGCCCCTGAGAAAAGCTTTCAAAGCATCCCAAGCAATCAAACTGTAAGTTTCTAATGAAGAATTTGTATTAAAGAAAAATGTTATCTGCTCCTCCATAAATTTCACAATGTCATTATCTGATAGTAAAGTTGAATTGAAATTCCAGTGTCTTTTTATTTGCGGGAGGCCGTGACGGGTCATAGATAATACAAAAGGGGCGTGATCTGATATTATTGTACCCTGGTAATCACAAAGGTGTGTCAGTGGGATCAGTTATCAATAAGAAAATAATCAATCTGCAAAAAAGTGTGATGAACATGTGAAAAGAAAGAATACTTTCTCCTGTTTGGATAAAGAAAATGCCACACATCAGAAATACCATATTTTGATTAAAAAATGAATGAATGAGGCAGATTTACTAATTGTGGCAGGGTTAGGAGATGAATGATCCAAAGCAGGGTCTAACCAATAATTAAAATCCCCACCAAGCACCAGAGAGTATAAACTCAAGTCTGATAGGGAAAGAAAAAAACATTCATAAAACATCATCTACATTAGGAGTATGAACATTAGCAAAAACTATCATTTTATTGTACAATTTTCCTTAAATAATATATAATGACAAAAGGAATATTTGGATTAAGAACAACTGAGATCTCCCTGGCTTTAGCATGAAAGGAAGATTGAAAATGCTGCCCCCACAACCTTATTATGAGGAAAGAATGATCACAACTATGAATATGTGTTTCTTGTAAAAATACAATTGTGGCTTTAAGTTGTTTAATATGTGAACACTTTCCTTCTTTTAACTGGATGTTTCAAGCCATTCATATTCCAACTGAGGAAATTAATAAAATTATCAATTTTAAAATTAATAATGTAAGTTGATTAGCACAAATTATATCCAAACTCCAGGTGTCGGCCTTGAGACAACTTAAAAATAGTAATGAACTAAAAATAAACCATTAAAAGTCAAAACTTGTACAAACTCCTAAAGCCATAACAACATTGAGAAAACTATCCCCACCTTTCCACCCCCTACCCTCCAACTTCAGAGCCAGACAGCAATCTTCCCAATGGACATGTTATCTCTAGCTTCATTCTTATTAATGTAAATATACTCAGTACTTCAAAATGATACATTTTGTTAAATTATTTTTGATAAATTTTGTTAAGAAAGATTTATTTTAGAATTTTTCATGTAGTTCTGAAAAGTATATAATAAATTAGAAATATGAACCATTATTTCTGAGAAAAAAATTGAATGTATAATTCTCAGTATTGTTTTGATTATTTAGGAATTTTAAAAGCACATCTCCAGGTATACATATTCAATGAAGCAACAAGAAAAATACATGTGGTGTGTGTATATAAACCCTCCCTTCCTTCCCCTCCACCTGCCCACCAACCCTCCCCCTCAGAATATATCAAAAGAAAGAAAAAAGAAAAGAAAGGAAAAAAGAATTGGGAGAATGTATAAAAAAAAAGACTAATAATAATGGAGCTGGAGGTTACCCACAGGATGGGCTTTCAGAGAGTCCTTCAAATTTGCAAGCCAACGTATTGTAAGTATGGGCTCCATATTTTTTGGAAAAAAATGATACTTATTATGTCAATTATGTTGTTTTCTCAAGTAGAATACAAGTATGCAATTCAGCATGCCATCTCTCCATCCCTAAATCTGTATCAGATTTGCAAATCATGGTCATGCACTTCCTAGAAACAGCTAAAGCTAGTCATAAATATTCAATTTGATACATAGTTAGATCTAACTCCTTTAATATTACCCAACAAAAATATCATTGGGTCTTGTGGGAGTTTAACCCCCAATATGTTCTCCAAAAAATTCCCTACCTCTAACAAAAAAGGTTTTAATCTAGGATCCTTCCAAGTAAAATGTAAAAATGAACCGACTACCTGACCACATCTAAAACATAGATCTGATAATATTGGATTCAATTTTTAGAGTATAAATGATGCAAAAAAATTATATTTTACCAATCCATACCCAATATTACTAATTTTTGTCATATTTTCTTTACATAATTGCATCCAATCATTTTCATCTATTTGTCTATTTAAATTAACCTCCCATCTTAATCTTGATTTATGAATTCCTAACTTGGGAGCTTCTTTTTGAAGTAATTTATACATCATCAAAATAAAATTATTCAAGTTGCCCTTACGTATCAATAATTCTAATTCATTCTGGCTAGGTGGTATCAAATTAAGACATAATTTATCATCCAAGAAAGCCTTAACCTGATGATAAGAGAAAAAAAAAATATTTGGAACATTAAATTCATATTCTCAGTATTCTTCTAGTAAAAATTTAATAGCTCCATGAATTTAATACAAAGAAAAATCCTTACATGACTGCATCCCAAATGGGTTTGTTACCCCATAAAATCTTGCCAAAGTAAAGAAAGCCAATCAATCCTTGACCAACCAATACTATATAACAAGTGTTAGAAACCTTAAAAGTAATAATAGTCAATCAGCTTCAGTCTCTGAGTAGAAATTCACATTGGGTGAAATGTAGTAGGGAGAACATCTAGGTAATTCCGAGCCTAGACACATGGGATACAATAGGGAAGGCTTGGAACCATGCTTGTACAACTCCAACATGACTTCTCTGTATTTGGCATGCTGATTCAAAACTTTGGGACAATAATCCTCTGCAAACCTGATCTGCTGGCCACGATATTTAAGTTTTCCTCTTCAACGAGCTTCATGAATCGGAAAATCCTTTATTTGATATTGATGTAGCTGAAGAATGACCAAGGGCGCACTCTGCCCCAGAGTCATCTAAGGTATTAATGAGCGGTGAGGTCTATCAACCTCTAGCAGAGATGGGAGCAGCTTCTTCTCAAAAAACATGCAAAGCAACTCCAAAAACATTTTTGTAAGTTGCCCACTTTCGGTGGATTCGGCCAAACCCAGAGTACATAGATTTTGTCATTTGCTCCTGCCTTCTAGGTGAACGACTTTCGCTGTTAGCTTTGAATTGCAGTTTCTTAATCTGGACCACACATCTTCTAATTCATCAATATGATCGTACAAGTTGTTCAAACCGAGCTCAAGAGACGATAAATGTTCACCGTGTTCATCGATTGATCTCCGGATTTGGTCAAGTTTAGCATTAATCTGACTTAAGGTAACTTTAAAATCATCGGCTAACAACTGCCTGTGCTAATCCAGTCGGCTTAGTTGGCACTTCTACTTTCTTCCCTGATTTACCACTTCTTATAGCCATTTTAAAGCAAGTATAGATAAAAGAAAGGAAAATCGTAAAATCTGAAACACTTTGGTTGTAAAATAAAGAACCTAATAGGTGGAAAAAATATAAAGGAAGCAGGAGTATATGACTGCTGCTGCTACAACATGCTGCTCCCATCTCTGCTAGAGGTTGATAGACCTCACCGCTCATTAATACCTAAGACGACTCTGGGGCAGAGAGCGCACTTGGCCATTCTTCAGCTACATCAATATCAAATAAAGGATTTTCCGATTCATGAAGCTCGTTGAAGAGGAAAACTCAAATATCGTGGCCAGCAGATCAGGTTTGTCCCAAAGTTTTGAATCAGCATGCCGAATACAAAGAAGTCATGTTGGAGTTGTACAAGCATGGTTCCAAACCTTCTCTATTGTATCCCATGTGTCTAGGCTTGGAATTACCTAGATGTTCTCCCTACTACATTTCACCCAATGTGAATTTCTACTCAGTGTCTGAAGCTGATTGACTATTATTACTTCTAAGGTTTCTAACACTTGTTATATAATATTGGTTGGTCAAGGATTGGTTGGCTTTCTTTACTTTGGCAAGATTTTATGGGGTAATAAACTCATTTGGGATGAAGTTATGTAAGGATTTTTCTTTGTATTAAATTCATTGAGCTATTAAATTTTTACGAGAAGAATACTGAGAATATGAAGAATAAATTTAATGTTTTAAACAAGATTCCCTGAATTGTAGGTAACCTAACAGTAGATCCAAAGTTATCATGAGATTCTTGTGCTACTGGCTTACCAGGACAATGAATTTAACAGGGATTAGGTCATGATACCAGCAGAGAAATGACTCTCCTGTCCGTGCGACCAGGTTGGCTTTGGACAAGCCCAAAGATATGGGGGTGTTGCTGGGTCAACATCAGAAGTGTTTGATCATTGACAGGAGAGGGATGGTGATAGTCTGAAGAGTTTTTCCAGTGCTTGCAGTGAGAGAATAAAATCATATTGCTTTTATGCAAAGTGCTTTCAGAATCATGGAAACTAGAAGGGGTAAGGTCATTTATCCCTTTGAGCCTGCTGTGTTAGTTCAATTGTTGACCACATGTTTCATGTGCTTCACAGTTTGACATCATTCGTCCAAGTGGGTCAAAGTGGTAGAAATTAAGGAATAATTTAAATAAGTAAAAAGTCAGAGGATCAGGGAATGTAAGGCCTCGGCACACATACCTCCATGGGAGGATAATCTCTAAATTGGAGATTAAAGACCACAGATGTCCCGAGGAGCTATCAGGTAGCTGTCATCTCAGAGAATGAGGAGCAGACAAGCAAGAGAATTTTCAAAACATAAACATTTTAAAATTGAGACGTTGCACATCTGAAGCAGTGTTGGTGAGGAAAAACTGGACTGGCCGTTGAGTGGGGCAGAGCGAAGGAAGGCACAGAGAGCCCTGGAGGTCATGGTCCCTGGAACTGTGAGCCAGCAACGCTAACCTCTGCCATCACAATAATAATGTGGCTGATCCATGACTGATCAATGGGAGTGTGATCGTGCATGTAGAACGTGTACCTTTTGGGGAGAAAATGAGCTTCGCTTCATGGTAGAAAGCAGAGGGTAATGATGGAAGGTTTTTTTTGGACTAGTGGCCTGTGAGAAATGGTGCGCATTGTGTTTGGAGGTGTATGCCTTCTATATCCATGTGGTATGCTTAGCCAGTTTGTGGATGACATGAAGGTGTCTGGTAGTGTAGATAGCGAAGATGGTTTCCAAAAATGGCAGCAGAATCTTGATCGGGTGGACAGAGGAATGGTTCATGGCATTTAACATGAAGAAAGCTGAGGAGTTGTATTTTGTGAGGTCTAACATAGGTAGGACCCACTTAGTGATTGTTAGAGATCTGCAGAGCATAGGGATCTAGGAGTACCTTTATATAGTACCCTAACTGTAACATCACAGGCAGATCGGGTGGTCAAAAAGGCCTTCATCAGTCAGAGTACTGCATAGGAGGTCACCTTGCAGTGGAATAAGACATTGGTGAGGCCACATTTGAAGTACTGTATTGGATTTAGTTTTGGACACCATGCTTCAGGAAAGATTTTGACAAGCTGGGAGAGGGTACATAGAAGATTTATGGGGATGTTACCAGGACTTGGAGGCCAGAGCTATAGGGAGAGATTAAGAAGGCTGGGGCTTTATTCCTTGGAGTGCGGGAGGATGAGACCTGATTTCAGAGAGGTATATAAAATCATGTGATTGCAGTCAGTTTTTGCCTAGAGTCAGGAATCAGTACCCAGAAGACATAGTTAATGTGAGGATGGAGAGATTTAACAGGTACTTGAGGGTTGACATTTTTTTTACACATACAGTGGTGGGTGTATGGAATGGGGCTGCTGGAGGATATTGTGAGGCAGGTACTGTTGCAATGCTGAAGGAAGAGGCTGTACGGATACATGGATAGGATGGATTTACAGGGATATGGGCCAAACACAGATAGGTGGGACATTTTAGTTCGTGTGGGCAAGTTAGGCTGAAGAGCCTGTTTCCATGCTGTCTGTTTTAATGATTCTATTGTTTGCCAGCGTTTGCAGGGTAGGGTTTTCTGTACAGCCCCACCTGATAGAGTATCTATGGGAATTGTTTGACGTGGGAATATTTGAAGGGAGTCATAGTGAAAATGTGAATATTTACATGCAATTCCTTTCATCTGCCCTCAGCATCTGGAGAAGGATAGCTGAAAGTGGAAAAATTGAACAATGGAGTTTTTTTTTGTTGTTTTGAATTGCCTTTGGATTCAAAGGCACATTTCAAAAAGGAACTGAATGATTACTTCTGGAAAAAAATTGGCCCAGGTTTTGGAAATTAGCAGGAGAGAAATATCAGGAGAGCAGGTTTACCAAAGACAAAATGGGCCAAACATTCCCCTGTCGTGCAATATCTTTCTGTCAATCCATGAATACAATTTTCTCCGTTCGTTATACTTGTGGCATGGTCCAAGTTTTGCAGTTATAGATGAAGCACATAGGGAAATATCTGGACTGCTATGAGGTGATAGGGAGGATTTGTGAAGTAAAGGGATGAGCTAGTTGGAAAGAGCAATCCTCCATTCTTATCTTGTATTTATTGCTGCCTTTACTCAATTTGGTATTTAGAACCAGTTTCGCAGAATTAGGGCAAGGGTTCTCCATCCTTAACCCAAACTTAGATGACAAGTGTGTCACTTGGAGTCATTGATGCTCTGATAAACTTGTGGTGGTGTTTAGATCCAGTGCAAGCCAAGAGTATTCACCATGGGGACTTGAGAACAGTTATAGGAGATTGCTGACAGATCTCTAAATGAACTGAGGGCACAAGTATTGTGCAAGTCTGTGGTCAAGATTGACATGAGCAAGGCGGAGCTGAGGCTCAGACGGACACTCAAGTGGTTACGGCTATGGTTCACTGCTACTTACTGCGTCGACAACTCTGTCCATGGATCTGTGCTTTCAGAGGATTTGAATGACTGCACTCGGTAGTTGCATTGTGGGTTTGTTGAGGTCAAAATGACTAATTTTTCCCAATACCGATCATCGCTCAGTGGCCACCTGCTAGAAAGTGGGGTTTGCAGAATATTGGGAACTCGGGCCTGAAGCGTTGACTGTCATTATTTCCAATGGATGCTGCGTGAACTGCTGAGTTTTGCCAGCATGTTTGTGTTCTGTATGAGATTCCAGCATCTGAAGATTTTCTTATCTCTTTGCTGGATGGGATGTCAATACGGATAGAGTAATAATTATAAATGAGTTTATTCTCATGTACATTGTATATATGCACCAAAATTCTTACTTGTTGCAGCTGAACAGGAAGTTTGTAAAACAAAAAACTACAAAAAAAAGAACAAATGGAATAGAATACTTAATTGAATTAAAAAGAGACAATAAATACAAAAAGAGTCAGATAATAAATATTAAGCTATCCTGATGCAAAAAATGGACTTTGCACTCATGCAGACAGCCGATTTGTTGGTGTCGGAGCAGTCCTTTATTAATGTGATGCTTCACTACCCGATGAGCTGAACACCTTTTCTACTCTGAGAAGGAAAACTCAACAGTACCTATTAGACCCTATGATACCTGTCTCTGAGGCCAATGTCAGAACATCAGTCAAGAGATCGTCAAGCCCCGATGGCATTCCTGGCAGGGAACTGAAAATCTGGGCCAACCAACTAGCTGGTGTGTTCATAGACAATTCAATCTCTCACTGCATCAATCATCCCAGTGCCCAAGAAGAACAGAGTGGGCTCCATCAATGACCATTTTCCAGGAACATTCACATCTACTGTGATTAAAAACTTTGAGAAGTTGATCATGGCCAGAACTAAGTTGTACCTAAATAAAAATCTGGACCCATGGTAATCATCACATTTGCTCCACCAAAGATGCAATATCACTGGCTCTCCACTTGGCTTTGATCACCAAGACAACAGCAACATGTACATCAGGCTACTCTTCATCGACTACAGCTCAGATTTCAATTCCGTACCAACGGGCATCGAAACCTGGGCCTCTGCATCTTCCCTCTGCAACTGGATCCTTAACTTCTTCATCTGAAGAATTAAAAACAATGTCTCCTTCTCACTGATAATCAACACAGGTGCACCTCAAGGATGTGTGCTTAGTCCACTGCTCTGCTCACTCTTGACCAGTGGTTCACAACCTTTTTCTTTCCACTCATGTACCACTTTAAGTAATACATATGCCATTGGATGACACCACGGTCGTCAGCAGAATCACAAATGGCAATTTGGAAGCATTCAGGAGTGAGATAGATCAGCTGGTTGTGTGGAGTAACAGCAGCAACCTTGTACTCAATGTTAGCAAAACTAAGGAACTGATTGTGGACTTCAGGAGGGGGAAACCAGGAGAACACGAACCAGTCCTCACCGAGGGGCCAACAGTGGAAAAGGTTAAGAATTTCAAATTCCTGTGTATCAGCATCTCTGAAGATCTCTCCATGTCGATGCAATCACAAAGAAGCCTCACCAGTAGATATACTTTGTAAGGAGTGTGAGGAAATTTGGTATGTCCACCAAAGACTCTTGCAAATTTCTACAGGTGTCCCATGGAGATAATTCTGACTGGTCGGATCTCTGACTGGTGTGGAGATGCCAATGCACAGGACAGGAAAAGATTACAGAGAGTTGTGAACTCAGACACCACCATATGGGCATCAGTCTCCACTTCATCGAGGACATCTATGAATGGCGATGTAATAAGAAAGCAGCCTCTTTCCTCAAGGACCCCCTTCCACCTAGGCCATGCCCTCTTCACACTGCTGTCATCAGGAAGGAGGTTCAGAGCCTGAAAACGAGCACAGAAACAGCTTCTTCTCCTCTGCCATCAGCTTTCTGAATGGACAATGACCCACAGACACTACCACACTTTCTCTTCTTTTTGTACTAACTTGTTTATTGAAAAAAATGTAATTTATTGCTTTAATATTTGCACCCGCAATTAATATTTGCACTATAATGCTGCCACAAAACACTGAATCCGTGGTATGTCCACAACAATAAATTCTGATTCTGTAACAAGGAGAGGTTCAAGAATGTGACTGATGTTTGAAAGAAACTGATTTTGAACCTTCTGCACGAATGTAGCAGTATGGGAGGCTGTGACTGGGGTGGTGGGAGTCCTTTATGATGTTGGCTGCCTTCCTGAGGTAGCTTCTTGTCGATATCGTCAATGGATGGGAAGTGAGAGCCTGTGACAGCTATGTTTAATTCCTTCAAGACCCTTCTTGAGAGTTGAATTCCCAAATCAGGCTGTAATGCAACCAATCAGCATATTTTCCACAGTGTAACTGTAGAAGTTTGATGGAGTATTTGATGAATGCCAAATTTCCTCAGAGTCCTTATAACGGGATTTGTCTGCTATTATATATCCTCCAGTCAAATGTTTAGGTGACGTTGCCTGCCCTCATTATATGACCAAGATGGTACACCTTATGCTGCTGTGAGTTAAATTTTCCTTTGTCTCCTCATTTCAGAGTTCTTCAGGAACTCTGTATATCTGGGACTGCTCTAATGAAACATAAATGCCATTTTCCAAACAGAAGAGTCAAACATTTTATTTCCAGGAAGTGAAAGTTCCCAATTCAACCACCAGTTAGTATGCTCTTGGTTGAGATGCTGATGAGACTCAGGACCCTCTTCCCCTCAATCGAGCAGGGGTCTGTGTAGTTGCATGAGCACTGGAGGCGAATGCACAGGCACTCAGTGTCTCTGAAGAGACTCTCTTTTGCTTCTTATACTGCTATTGTTGGAGGCACTGGGCATGATCATGGTGACTCTTCGTAGATAAAAGTTAAAAAAAATCACGTATATGATATTTTTAATGTATTATTGGATGATAATCAAACGTGTCTTGAACACCAAACACACCTTCTCTCCATCCCCCATCTCCTGCATGGATTTTTCCCTCCTCCAAGAACGTACGGTTTTGGTCGATTTTTTTTGGAGGGGGGGTCCAATTGGATGGTGTGGCGGGAATCAGCTTCAACCATGTCGTCAGTGAAACTTAACAATAAAAATCAGGCAATGTTCTCCTGGGAAAGGGAGAGAAACGGGGTGGGGGGTGGGGGGGAAGAAGACCAGGAAAATGAAGTGATCCGACAACGTCCAACAAGCATCGGTCAAGGAGTATGAGTCTGAAGGAAGAGTCAGTTAACTCTTTGATACGACGCGAGTGTGGTTGGGTGAAAATCATATGTGAACAAGTTCTCTATCTGGATTTGGAATTATTTTTGGATCATTGCTGTATTTATTTTGAATGTATGTATGGTGAAGTCAGAGAAGTATTATATGGAATGGTGCATGCCCTTATGAAAAGAGCATCAAGGACAGAGAACAAGAGAGCAAATTAAGAGCCAAAGCGGTTTATATTTTGCAGGTTGTTAGAGGGTGTTACTTATCATTTGACTGGCTGGGGCAGTGATGAGACCTTCAATCTTCTTGGAGAAATGTTGGTAATGGTTTTGAGTAATTAGCAAGAGTTGGTTTTGCCTATAGCTGATTGCCATGAGTGAGATATGAGCTTTCTGTCCTGAGGGAGCGATGGCCTTGGAAAACTTGTGCGCCTCCCCTGCTCCTTCACTCGTCAGGGAGTTAATAAAGCAAAGCACAGTCAGGAGATCAATCATTCAAATCCTTGTCAAGGAGAACATATTGACTGCAGCCAAGCAGATAACAGCCAGCACCAACACCTCAATTCATCACTTAACTATAAGAATGGTCTGCATTACACTGGATCCCCGACAGCTCGGTGAGTTTGAAGGAGGAGTAAAACGACATGAACGGGGGGGCGGGGGCGGGGGGGGGTGGGCACCTGAGCTTTTATCCTTCATTGATTCAGCAGTTTTATATAGGGAGTAGCAGAATTCCTAGCTTTGATCCCAGGAGTGTGATGAAGTGGAGCACCAGCCAAGCTCTTCACCCATTGGAGTCAGTGAGGTGTGCAAGCTGCAGTGCATGACAATTGTTGTAGAGTTTAATTGTAAGTTCAGAGGCTCACTGCAGTTATAGGCCATTCCTGCCCATCAGCTTGTGCTGGACAAATACACTCACGTGACTGATCAAACATACATCTTTGTAACATGGGAGGAACTGGGAGCATCCAGGGAAAACGTATGAACTCCTTACAGACAGCGGTGGATTCAAACCTGGGTCGCTGGTGCTGTAATAACCATGTTGTCCAAGATATATAAAAAGTTTTTTAAAAAAGCCCGCCATCCTCACAGGCCGGGGTCCATAGGTAGAAGTGAATTGTATTTAAGAAATACTTCTCATGACTGCATTTTGCAGCAGAACCATGATTATGTTGCAAAAATCAGCAGGTCATTTGTCCACTGCCTCTGCCCACAAACAGCAGCGTGATAATGGCCTAACAATCTGTTGAGTGATATTGTGCAGGTCACGAGGGGAAACTCCTCTGCTCTCCTTTCAACGAGCTCTATGAAATATTTTAATCCATCACAGAATACAGAGAGGGGCTTGATTTAACATCCCTTTCAGAAGGTGTCATCGCTGACAGTGCAGCACTCCCTCAGTGAGATGTTCATGCTCAAGCCTCGAGAATGCGTCTGGAAGACGCATGCTGCTACCTCAGAGGTGAATGTGCCACATTTAATGCATATCAGTGGAGTTAGGGAGTTGAATAGGTTGGATTTGCTTTCCATGGAATGGGGATCTGATAGAGGTACATAAAATTGTGAAAGAGAAAGATGAGATAGTGGCAGGAAAGTTGTTTCCTCTAGTTGGTGAGGCTCAGGGATTTGAAGGTGCAGATTTAGGACATACACTGCTTTGTCCAGAGAGTAATGAATCTGTGCAATTCTCTTCTCAAGGAAGCATAGAGGATACCCCAGTAAATATATTGAAGACATGGATAGATTTTTTTTCCATAATGGGCTATTAAGAGTTCTGTGGAAAAGGCAAGTAAGTGGAGCGGAGTCCATGGCGATCAACTATGACGTTATTGAATTGAATGGTGGAGCAGGCTCGATGAGCGGGATAGCTGACTTCTAGTTCTCATTTTCTTATATATAAAAAAATTCAGAGAGGCATAGATAGGCTAGAGAGTGGGTCACATTTCCCCATAGCCGAGGAATTCAAAACTTGAGGATACTGTTTCAGGATAAAAGGCAAGAAATTTAGAGTTGATTTGAGGAAAGATATTGTTACCCACAGGGTGGTTACAATCTGGATTGAACTACTTGAAATGGTGGTGGAGGCCTAAAAAATATATCTGGTCAGCAACCTGAATTGCCAAGGTATAGAAGGCTCGTGGTGGTAAAGCGGATTTGTTTAGGTGGGTTGTTGATGGTGAGGCATAAACGAAGTGGGCCGAAGGGCCTGTCTCTGTGCTATTGACTCTATAACCATCACCTGAGTGATTTGCCCACACATTCCAACAAGTCGCGAACATCTGCAGAGTCAAGGAGAAACGCAGGGTAAAAGTAAAAGACATGGAAACACGAGACGGCACTTTGCTGTGGGACTGGTTCGACTTTATTCAACAACCTCACACTAAATGTTGCTGATTTATTGGTCCTATTCCAAATCTGAAATTACTTTTTTTGTGCTGAAGTGACATCTGAGCCTGTGCATGTAGATTTTTAATCCTGCAGTAGGTCCATTAGACTGACATAAGTGAAGTCAAACCACTAGCGTTTGCAGGCAAGATCAGGAGACCAATTCAGGCACATTTTCTTATGTCCTATTCATCATTAATAGATGTAAGTCCATAAGTAACTGACTGGGATGTAATCAAATTCTTCCATGTTCACAGTCCCCCAAAAACAGAAACCTCTCAACAAATTCCAGTCAATATGTATAATTCGGGGAGGGTGAGGAAAAGACAGATTTTAAACTGTGCACTCAGCATTTTAAAGTAGGGGAAGGGCTGCAAGTTATGGAATATTGAAGGCCAGTTCAATTGCATCAAGCCAATGTTCATCTGCTGAGTTTTGATTCTGTGAATTTTGAAATTGAAATAGAGATATGGTGGGGTAGGGGAAGGAAGAAAGAGAGAGAGAAGGTAGAGGGAGCGAGAGGGTGAGTGAATATGCAGGAAGGAGAGTGAAAGACTTACTACCTGTTGTGCTGTCAAAAATTCTATGAAAGAGAGAGGTGTTGAGTGTATTGAATGGAGGAGATGGTTAAGGGAGTGGTTGCAATGATTGAGAAACGATTGAACAGATACTTACTCAGAAAGGATTGGTGTCAAAGGATATGGGCAATATGCAGGCAGGTGGGACGAGTGTGGGTAGGACATTTTGGTCAGGCGAAGGGCCTGTCTCCACGGTGTATGACTATGACAGAGAGAAGTTGGGATAGGAGGGAGAGAGTGAGGTGAAACAGATAAGGAGAAAGTGAGAAAGGAGGGAAGAGAGAGAGAAAGAGAAGGGGAACAAGGGAAGTGTGGAGTAGGATGAATTTGCTTGACAGAATGAACCCATGGTAGAAAGAGATAGGGCGAGCTGAGAGAGAGAAAGAGGCAGTTGCAGCACACAGTTGGGAGGTAGGTCTTCTGGCAAGTGTGGTGTTCATTGCTCGGAAAGTAATGGACAGGAGAGTAGGTATCTCTGTGCATGCTGAACATGGAGTTAGTTCGATCTAAATGTTCCTACTTATGTCCTTCACCACTGGGCTGAGAAAGAACCGCAGGTTCAGGTCACATTCCAGGGACTTGAACAACAGAGGCTAGTTTGCAGATCAAGTGACATACTGAGGGAACATTGATGTCAGTAATTCCAAGCCACTTTCTGAAGAGTGCTCCAAAGTTTTTTTTAACATGTTTATTCAAGAATTAAGATGACTATTTTAAGAGCATTGGTCATTATCTCATTGCTTCTTCTGTTTGCTTTGTTGTCGTTTTGCTTTGGTTGCCTTCTGAGGGTCATGTGAAATTTCCAGCATTAAAGTCGAACGTGTTGGAAAGTAGCCTGGGAAGGCTGGTGTCCTTCATGTTTACCATGCAGTGGCTTCCCTGAGTGATTGATGGCCTTTGCTGTGGGCATTGCCTCATATTAAGGGAAAACAATGGAGTGTCATGCATGCAATGAAACTACTGCTGCTGCTTGCTGCAGTTCACCCTTATATGATGACTGAACAGTTAGGAATTTACCTATGTATACCTGCTGCGGTATGGACTGAGTCTCTCAGATAGAAAACGGGAGAATGTGCAGACAACTTACAGACAATACAGATTCAAACCCAGATCACTTCAGTTCCTCCCATTTTCCAAAGATGTATGGGATTAGATGGATAAGTGGTCACATGGGTGTAATTGGGTGGAGAGGGCTTGTGGGCTGGAAGGGCTTGTTTACTGTGCTGGATCTGAAAATTAATAAAATATGTAACACATGGAATAGCTGGCTGCAGAGATGAAGAAAGGCAGATTTGGAGAAAAGTCGCGTTTGCTTTTTCCAAGCACTTATTCTCCTGTGTCTGTAGGAATGGCAGTGGAAAACCTCCTGGAGGAAACAAGCCAGGATTTTCTGACAAACAGGTGGCCATGAAGTCACAGGTTGACACTTCAGAGATGAATGTGATGCCAGTTATCCATGACTGACCTGAGATATGGGGAGGGAGTTAGGGCAAGAGGCTGGAGAGACCCTGGAGACTGCAGACACTAGAATCTGGAGCAAAACACAATGTGCTGGATGAACACTGTGGATCGAGCAGGATCAGTGGGAGAAAAAACGCGGTTGATGCTTTGGGCTGGGACCCTTCATTCAGCTTCAGAGTTTGCAGTCCATTCCCACCTTGACCTATTGATGCAAGTTCTCACTTCTCCTCACTGTCAGCCCTGATGAAGGGTCCCAGTCCAAAATGTCTTCTGTTCTCTGATGATCCTCACCCCACTGGGTTCCTTCAGCAGAGTATGATATTTGGAAGAGGCTGGGTTTGCTTTCTTTGGAAACAGAGGAGGTTGGATTGGGGGGTGGAACATGATGGAGATGTACAGAATGATGATGGCCATAAGTAGGGTAGATAGTGGGAAACATTTCCATGTGGGAGACATCTCCAAAATGAGAGGGCATAGATCTAGAGTAAAAGGGTAAGAGGTTTAAAACAGGATTGGAGAACAAGGTTTATCACCCATGCAGTGGTTGAGATCTGGAAACTGCAGATAGTTGTATGTGTTTGCACCACCACTCCTGGGAGCCCGTAATAGGCAACACCATTCTCTGTGCAAAATATTTGTCCCACACATCTCACTTAAGCTTTGCCCTCTTTCCGCCCCCCATCACCTTCAATGCGCAATATATATATATATATATATATATATGTGTGTGTGTGTGATATACATCTATGATATATCTGAAGTTGTTACAATCCAGTTGCACTGTCCAAGTCTTGGGAATGTGACCTGAGCCCACAGTTTTCTGAGTCAATGCTGAGGGTTCTTTGACTAGGACCATTTGGATTGTGCAGACTCCATGTTCAGCACACATAAAGATGCTCACTATCCCTCCCCCGCCCCCTCCCATTCATTCCTTTCCTAGCAATGGTTATCCCAGCCTGGCAGAACACCTACCACCCATTTTGTATGCAGGAACTAGTAGCAAGGCAGAGACATTTTCATCTGCTTCTTTCTCTCCCTTTCTCCTAGGAGCTATTGCTGCCAAGTAAATTGGCCTTCACTCTTGATGTGTCTTTCTCTTTCTCCCCCTCCTTTCTCACTTCCCCCCCTTCTTGCCTTGTCCTTCTGTTATACACTATGATGTATGATGTAGATGGAAGCTGTTATGGATTGTGTTGGTCTAGAGAGGGACATCTACAGATTAAACCAATTGCTTGTTAGACAGACATTCTTGTTTGAGGTGTCTTAATGCTATTGAATGTTTACCCAGGTGCTATTAGGCCTTTGGGTCATCTTTACTGCAAGCAAGATTGTTATTGAACATGAGGAACCAGTTGCTAAACAACAGGAGTTTCAGTGGAATCGTAAAAGCCTGACTGACGTCTTAAGGGAGGGGAGAAAAAAATCTCCGCAGACCTTATTTGCCCTGTCGGAATTCGCAGTTAAAACTAATCACAAAATTTATGGAGAAATTGATAAAAAAAGGTTGTAAAATATTGATTGGGAGAAAATAACACAACTCATCGATAATAACAAGAAAATGAAGCAATAATTCAAGCCTTATCGATCAGGTTTGCCTCTTTTTGTATTGATCCTGTGCTTTAGTGTATGAGATCGCACCCGGGATTGCATCAGAGCCATCAGCAAAGAACTATTGAGCCCCTTTATATTTCCTGTTCCTATTAGTTACTCTGGAGCAATGGCCAGGAGAGGAATGGGAGAGTCAGCCACCATTTGTGACATTCACAACCATGAAACGTGTCGTAATGGTAAATAATAATAATAAAAAAGTTAAAATCCTCTCTGGGCCCTGTCGAACAGTTGTGCCTTTGAGGACTCTATTTTGTATCTGCCCTGAGGCCAAAGCAGCTTCCTTTGCTGGTCATTATCTTGAAATATGAGCCTCAGCCAGCTGACAGTGTTCTTAGAGGATCAGTGTTCATGAAATTTCTATGAGCATTGATCCGTGTGATTGCATTGCCCTTCCGTGGATCCTTGAAATTGTAATTTCTGTAAAGTTTGCCTGTATATTCCCACCACCACCCCCTCCCCACCACCCGCTGGTACAGTCGATCGGTGCTGACAGTCAATAATGGAATCTGTGCTGTTCGCACACTTCTCAGTGAGACGGTGAATTTTCCCGGGTGCTGATGCGCTGACATAATGTACTGATTAAAGGACAAGACATACTCCCCACTGACAATTCCCTGGTAGCAGACTGCCCAGGGTAAACCTGACCCACGTAGACCAAAACTCGTCTACTCTTCAGTGGCAGGCCAGATAAACTCAAATGAGCTGGCAGTTCAAGTATGAAAATTTTCCTGTTCCCTGGAATCTTGTAACAATCATAGGGCCCAAACACTTAACACTAGGACTGATTGTAATATCCTTTCACTTGAATGTGAGCCTCTTCCATCCCCATCTTCTCAACCTGAAGAATTACTGTCAATGACTGTTTACTTCTCACAATGGATAATAATAATTTTTAAATTTAGAGACCCAGCACAGTAACAGACCACATAGAAATGGGGAGAACATGCAAACTGATTAAAGACAGAGATGGATTCGAACCCATGTTGCTGGCTCTGTAATAGCATTGCACCCTCCGCTATGCTAACTGTGCTGCCCCGAGTTTATTGTCATACACATTCTACATTGTACATACACACTAAAATTTTCATATCTGCAGCCAAACAGTTGCTTGTAAAGGAAAAAAATCGACAATAGTAAATTGGGTGGGTCACGTCTCCAGAATGGAGGACCATCGCCTTCCCAAGATCGTGCTATATGGCGAGCTCTCCACTGGCCACCATGACAGAGGTGCACCAAAGAAGAGGTACAAGGACTGCCTAAAGAAATCTCTTGGTGCCTGCCACATTGACCACCGCCAGTGGGCTGATATCGCCTCAAACCGTGCATCTTGGCGCCTCACAGTTCGGCGGGCAGCAACCTCCTTTGAAGAAGACCGCAGAGCCTACCTCACTGACAAAAGACAAAGGAGGAAAAACCCAACACCCAACTCCAACCAACCAATTTTCCCCTGCAACCGCTGCAACCGTGTCTGCCTGTCCCGCATCGGACTTGTCAGCCACAAACGAGCCTGCAGCTGACATGGACATTTACCCCCTCTATAAATCTTCGTCCGCGAAGCCAAGCCAAAGAAAAAAAAAAATTAAATTAAAAGTGGCAATAAATACATAAAAATATTGAAAGTAATCCTAGTGCAAAAAAAAAGAGACGTGATGCTGAGTGCCTCCAGGTTTTCATTGATTTCTCAAGATTTGACGATCTGTAGTTTTGTGTTTCATAATTGCCAAGGCTGTCACGATAATAGGACTGATAGTTTAGCTCAATTCAGCTTGCATATGTGACAGCATGGAGAAGTTGGAGAAGGTAAGAGTAAGCTGGGTGTGAGATGGGGGAGCTCAGAAGAGAAGGAAACCACAGCAGTGGATCAGGCCAACCAGGGCTGAGCTGCAGTTGTGTTGAGCTTGGGGAGGCTTTGGACGGTTGCTATGGCACATTCCAGCTTGTGGCTGGCAGCAGGGTGCTTGGCAACTGGCTTCTGGGAACTGGGAATTGGCTCCAAGGTGAAGGTGCCGATGGTGACCATGGCTCCCGAAGGGCCTTGCGTGTTGACAAATTCCTAATGCTTTGAGGATTTGGATCAAAAGTTTGAGGTAAGGAGGGTAGGTGTGATTTGGAGTTCGAGTTCATTGGGTGGCAGGTACAGAGGTTATGGGGGCACTGGTGGCAGCAACAATGGAGGACGCAGCGAAAACCACGACCACTCAATGTCTCTGAAGGGACTCTCTTCTTGCTTTAATAATGGAGCTGGGTTACTTAGCAACACTTAATTTGTCTCTTTCCTTGTCCCTTTCCTTTACTCTAGCTCCCCACTCCCTACCCTTCCCCTCTCAGACCTGCTGTCCTCACTTCTCAGCTCCTTTCTCTTCCACCCTCCCAAATATGTCCTCTTACCTGTTATCCCTGTGCTCTTCTCCCTTTCCTTTCCTCTCTCTTCTCCTCTCCTTCTCTCCACTCCCCCACCTTTGCATTCAGGCACCTGCCTGGTCTTGCTTATACCCGCTGTGTGACCTGCTGTGTTTCTTCAGCATGGTTGTTCTATTGCACTTGATCCCCAGCATCTGCAAACTGTTGTTTGACTCTCTGTTTAACTTTGCTGGGGAAGCAAAGAAAATATTTTCAATTTATCTTATGTAAATGAGAATAAATTAATTCTTAAATCATGTATCTGGAGGGATTCTCGTGGAAACCAGCAGAATTCAAGTGGAGTATTGTGAGCAGTTTTGGCTCCTCATGTAAAAAAAAGGATGTGCTGACATTGAAGAAGGTTCAGAGGAGGATGATTCTGGGAATGAAAGAGTTATTATTTGAGGAGCGTTTGGCAGCTCTTGGCCTGTACTCATTGGAATTTAGGAGAATGAGGCAGGATCTCATTGAAACATTTTGAATGCTGAAAGGCATGGACAGAGTAGATGTAGAAAGGTTGATTCTCATGGTGAGAGTGTCTCGGGCAAGATGCCACAACTTCAAGTTGAAGGGCGTCTGCTTCGACGGAGATGTGGAGGAATTTCTTTAGCCAGAAGGTGATAAATCTGTGGAATTTGTTGACATAGGCAGTCGTGGAGGCCAGGTCATTGGGTGCATTTAGAGCAGAGATTGATAGGTTCTTGATTAGCCAGGGCATCAGAGGTTATGGGGAGAAGGCCGGGCAGTGGGGCTGAGTGGGAAAATGAATCTGCTCATGATTAAATGCAAGGGCTTCTTCAATGGGCTGAATAGCCTTTTTCTGCTCCTATGTTTTATGGTCTTATGGGAATGCACAGATTGGAAGCATGATGCCGAGGAGATGAGGGGGAGCCAGTCTGAGATAAGCCATTTATTGCTAACAAAAGGAGAAGTTCTTTCCCCAAGAACCTGCAGAATTCTCGACCACAGAATGCAGTTGTCTTCAAGAAGGAGTTGAATGTTTTTCCTAAGGTGAAAGGGAAGTGGGGAGAAAGCTGGAACAGAGTGGTGAATTCAGTCTTGATCATGTTGAATGGTGGGGCAGGATTGAAGTGCTAAAGGCCCTACTTTCTATTTTTCTATGTTTCCTACCATTCACTGGCAGGCCATGGCAGGGGACACCGTCAGTATATCACCTCTGCAAGCCCATTGGAATCTCATAGCTGGCTTCGATCATCAAAACCCAGTTACATGCTCAACACTAACAAAGTCTTCTATTTATCAATGCAACATGCAAAATGATCCAAGGTGCATCATAGAAACATCATGAAACAAAACGTGACATCTTGTTATATAAGAGGTGTTTATGAGAAACGAGAGGAAGGTTTTGAATAAGGTGAAGAGAATAAAAGAGAGAAGAAATTCCAGTGTCGAGTGCTGAGCAGCTGGATGCAATGAGCAAAATCAAGGATGTAGTGAGAACCAGAATTGGAGCGTGCAAAGATCTTGGTGAGGAGGGGTGGATATGGAATTAGGATAGAAGGGGAAAAGGACATGGAGGAACTTGAGAAGAAACATGAGTTAAGAGGTATTTGCTCAATATTTGATAAACTCCAGACAATGAAAACCACATTAAAGTGCTCCCTGCAATAAACTAATGACCATGTTGCAGCTAAGGGTAAGCAGAGGGACTTTGCTTAATTACACAAGCAAGTAGCATTAGATATAGGGTATTGCTTGTGAATGAAATAAACATACAGAATTATAAAGTGAAGAGAATGATATCATTGATGCAGGGGACTCAAAAAAGGGACTTAAATGAAATTTATCTGCCTTAGTGTCAAGATTAAGAGTTTTGTAAAATGGCATGCTATTTACTATAGCAACATCGGCCATTGTGATGTGATTCAGAAGATGGTCAGACTCACATAATATTGTGTTCGATCAGCTGACTACTGTAAGGGCAATGTGCAAGAATTGGAGAGGAATGCAAGGTTGTAGAGCCAGATACAATACCATTGGTAGATGTCCCCTATTTTGATTCCAATCACGTATGTATTTGTTCATAACAATTCCATCATAGTGCTCTGGGACATCCTGCTGAGTTCTACATCATTGTCATGCCTCTTCTCCAACAATACATTTGAATCTTTTCCCAGTTCATTATGTAATCCCAGGATTTGCCCAGGAGCCTTATCTGAGTTAATTTGTAATTATTCATGTTTAACTTCAGCACATGAACCTTGGGAGCTCGACATTCACAATGTGTGCTCTGCAGCAGTAAAAACAAGTGTTCATTTCCTTAAAGAGTGGCCTAATGGTGCAGCATGTTCAATCCTGACCTCTGGAGCTGTCCATGAGGAGTTTGCACCCTCTCCTTGTGACAGTGTGTTTCTACTGGTTGTTCTTGTATCTCTCACATCCCAAAGATATGGACATTGTTAGGTTAATCAGCCACGCTAAATTACCTCTGATGTGTTGATATGTGATAGAACCTGGGAGGAGTCAATGGGAAAAGGAGGAGAATAAAATGGAGGATTAGTGAATGGTACACTTAGTGTAGTAGCTAGTACAATGCTATTACAGGGCCCAGTGACCTGGATTCAAATCTGCCTCTGACTGTAAGAAGTTTGTATGTTCTCCCCATGACCTGTGTGGGGTTGCTCTGGTTTCCTTCCAAAACACATGTGGTCGGTAGATAATTGGGTGCAGTTGGGTGGCATGGGCCAGAAAGGCCTTCTGCCGCTTTGTATCATTAAAATTTAAATTTGTATCAATGGATAATGGTTGGATGGACTTTATGAACAGATGAGTCTATTTTCATTCTGTGTTACTCTATGACTTCAAAGCAGCCAAAGCCATCTACAGCAGCTGTCAGACCTCTTGATAGTCTTGCTGATTTACTGATTGGGAGCTGGCACTGATCTTCGTGTTACCTTTTGATAACCAGTTCCATTATTTTCCATTGAAATTATGTGAGACTAATTGGTCTGCTGTGACAGGCATCTGACTTACCACCCTTTTGGACAAGGACACGAAGCTCGGTTCACACTAACCTATTGGTATTTCCCGTATGTCTGGTATCTCTAGTATTTTGTATTGATCAATGGCACTGCACAGATTTCTTGAAATGAGCGTTTATTGATAGATACATAAGAACAATGTATAGATGCATCAAAATTCCTACTTGCTGCAGTCAGACAGGTACGCAAGTTCGGTCATCGACAATAGTGTGCGTCAAATGACCAGAACATACCAAGATAGAAAAAGAGATCATCATTTTCAAAGGATTGATAAAGAAATATTGACAAATGCAATGAGAACATAGAAGAGGACAGTAAAGGCCCTTCAGCCCACGAGGTTGATTTAATTTTTAAATTTAGACATATGGCACAGTAATAGGCTATTTCGGCCCATGAGTCCGTGCCACTCAATTTACACCCAATTTACTTAAACCCCCCAGTACGTTTTGTGCCATTCTTATAAACCTACTTTAAACTCTTACTCTTCCCTCCCCCACACCCAAAACCCTCTATTTTTCTTACATTCACATGCCTATCTGAGTCTTTTAAATGTTCCCGTAGTACTAACCTCCACCACTACCCCGGCAACACATTTCAGCAGTGAAAACAGCGCTATTCCCAGCTATGCATTCTGCATTGTAATAACCACCAGAACCATCCCCAGCTATTAGTGAAAGACAAAAAAAAAATTTTCACAGTCTCACTCAGCATTCCTGTGACATTGATTTATTTTGAGCTTTCTAAGTTCCAATATCTCCCCTGTGAGATTTTCCCTGACTTATCATCACCTCACATTCCACGTATGGTTCACTTAGCACTGCTGGGAGGTTGTGCACTCTTGACAATTGGAGTCAAGTCCACATTGACCTTTTGGAAAGTGTACAGTAGTCCCTGCTCATCTGTTAATGTGAAGCCTTGCATGCTTGGTCAGATGGGGGGGAAAAGGTCCTGAAGTACAATTTTGGAAAAAAAAAACTAGAGGGCATCAGTTTAGGGTTCGGGAGAAGAGGTTGAGAAAGAATCGAAGGAAGAATTCAGAGGGAGATTGGAATCTGGAATTTACTGCCTGAGATGGACTCTCACAACATTCTAGAGTTGCAAGAAGGCTATGAATCAAGTGCTGGTGAATGGAGTTAGTATAAATGAGTATTTGATGTTTACCATGGACATGGGATCATGTTTCCAGGCTATGTGGCTATATGATTCAAACAATAATTACTTTTTATTCAAGATCACTGGACTTCGAATCACTTAATATCTCTGAAGGGGCTCTCTTTTGCTTCTGCTGCCACTGGGTTAGATGGTGGCTCTGCCTTTATAGGGCAAGCAAGACTTATTGTGCATGTCGTCTACATGACAATAAGTGTTATTTTGAATCTAAAACACATTTCTGGTTGAAAATCGCATTGATGTCTCTTGGAATATCAAATTCAGACGCCATGCCCTTCACTCAGGAGTCTGCTGGCTGCTTAATCCTTTTTGCCCAAAGCAATGGGCGATGTAGTTGTAGGAGTAAAGAGCTCATTCATATTTTCCATCCAGGGATTAGCTCTTCGATACTGTCTCATCTACATGGTATCAGGCATGAAATGTCTCCCAAAAATTAAAAACAAATCCGGCAGCATCGAGAAAGAGAAATAGTTAAAGTTTCAATACAAATGCCCTTCATAAGAAGTGGGAAAGAGGGAGAAGCAGTCTCCCAGGTTCATTGACTTGACATTTATGGTCTGCTGAAAGCCACTATCTTCTCATTGAGGGCTGAACACAGTCCTCCTTTTCAGAGGGAAGCACGTCAAGGAGGAAAGGTTGCTAGTTTCCTGTGTTGTGTGTCATGATAGAAAGAATTGCTTGGAAACGTATCCATTTGAAAGACCAGAGTCTGTTGACAGGTTGATAAAGGTGTGTGTTATCCCTAGCTCATTGCATCTTGTTGCTCAGTAATTCTTCTCAGTAAAGATCCATGGAAGTGTGCTTCCATTTGGCTCCATGGAAGACATGATGTGCAATAACTTTCCACCTGCAAGGAAGGAAATGGTGTCCTAGTGTGGTTATGACACTGGGCAGAAAACGATGCAATTTTACACATTAAGGACTATTGTACAAAGGTGAAAGAACAGCCATGGTTATATTGAATGGTGGAGCAGGCACAGGAGACCAAATAAATATGCTCATCACCATATCACCGAGAAACACACAAACTGCAGACACTGGAATCTTGAGCAACCAAAAGCTGTTGAAAGATTCAGCAGGTCAAGCAGTATCTATGTGAAAAAATGGACAGTCAACATTTTGGGCCTAAACCCTTCATTGACTGACCATTTCCACCTATGGATATTGTGTTACCTGCTGAGTTGCCCAATGGGCATGCTGTTTGAGAGAACATATCGTGTTCAATTTGGGAGCCACATTTCCAGCAATGATTATGCTCCAGTGAAACTTTCAATATATAAAGATTTCTCACTATATATCCATTTAGCTTCAGGCCCATTCTTCAAAAATTAAGTACAACTCTTTCAGTTTCCCCCCACCCCCCCCCAAGAAAAATATTGGAATAATTGAAGAAGATGAGAGTTGACTGTAATATTGTAAATCCACGTGCCAGGTTGATCAGGTGAGATGACAAAAAAATGGATCTCATGTAACCAAGCTCTATTGGAAGGCAACAGAGCAAACCTGCAACCAGATCTCCTTGGTGAGGTGCATAGATATGCATAAGATGCTTGTTCTTTGAACCAAGCAGATCATGTTAGCAGAGAACCAGTCGTATTTTAAAACCCTCTAATTTTAACTCTGTCTGAGGCATCAAAAATAACAATGCAAAACCATGCAGAAGCCTTTAAACCACACAAGACACTTCACTTTCTGAAATTTTAATTTATGAGGGAAGGGGCGGCAATAAAAAATAACAGTTGAAATAACAAATCTGGTTGACTATAAATATATGTGTGGTTTTAACAGTTCCACATTTGAAGAGCTGGTTGTCGAAATTTTACAGCTCAAGTGACCGTCAAGAATTTCACTTCCTCATTGATCTAGCAGAGCCTGATGTTGGTCTACAATGGAGAGATAGGGACTGAAAAAATGGATCCTTTGCCAAAAGGTAAACTTAGTTAGTGTGCCTTATTTAAACAAAAACTTTGACTGCAGGCAAGCTGTGGTGAACACCTCTCCTTTGTCTTCTACACTGCACTGACCTCAGGAGTCCAGGCACAGACAGATGACAGTGTTTCCAATATTGGTCTCCCTGACATCAGGATCTGATCATCAATCTGGTCATTGCTCTGAGTGTCATGGAAGTGAGTAATAGCCATATCAGTGAAAGAAATGTGATGTGATTGGAAGTGTGTTTTAATTTTGGATGACGATCTCTGTTTTTGCTCCGAACTGGGCCCATGATCCATCATTACAGCCTTGTCTTTCTTCTGGAATGATTCTGGGATTGATGCCTCCACTATTCCATCTGGGATGTTTATTCCGTACATTACTTACCTGTTCTTGTATCAGCACTGAAGGTCCACATTTGAGCTTCAGTTCTTTTTATACCTTCAGGTCTTGCCAGTTTTTTTCTGATACCTCATCCAGTTCATGCTGCAGTGGGAACCTAAACAAGGAGAACCTACGCACAGCAATCAGACTTCGTAACGGACTTGTTACTTGACAGCACAGGTGCACTTGCATACCCCTATGTTCTCTCACACCCAACACATATGGACACAGATGGCAACATTAGTGCAATCACCCTCCCAAATATGCAACATTCCTCTCAACACCCTTTGGCAAACCCTCTTCATCAGGACCTTGCTGAATTGTGGCCTACAATGCAGACACCTTAAAATCCTTAATGCCAGCAACATTCACCTGCAATCATCTGGAAGCTCTGTGATGTCACTTAATAATCCCTCCCGTGTTCCTTTGCTACCTGCACTGATTGCCATGCGTCAATCCCTAATCCATTCACTAAAGGGCAGCATGGTTATTGTGGCAGTTTGTGCAACCCTATTATAGCACCAGCGAGTTGGGTTCAAATCCGACGATGTCTGTACGGAGTTTGTATGCTCTCCTTGTGTCTGCATGGGTTTCCTCTGGGTGCTCCAGTTTCCTTTCACCCTTCAAAACTGTATGGGGGTTGTTGGTTAATTGGTGTATTTGAGTGCTGGAAGAGCCCTTTACTGTGCAACATGCTTCATTAGTGTCCAGCACCCTTGTGAAGAGTTGGAAGTATCTGAATTCTTTGTTGAGGTAGAGGTTGTCACACTATGAGAGAATGGCAAAATCCCCTCATGAACCACAGGATCTCACCCTCATGAGAATATATAGGTAGATTTCAGTAAATCCGAAGGCTGCTTCCATCCCTGTTGTACCACTCTCCCTCTTCTCTACAGCACGCAATGTGAGAGTGCATGGAGAATGTTCTTAGAAAAGTGCACAGCAAGTTGTCAGTTGTGAGCAGGCAGATAGGGTGACGAACAAGGCGTTTGGCACAGTTGCCTTCATTGGCCAAGCCATTGAGCGTTGGAGCGGGTTTAAATTTTGATTAAAATATCAAGATACAGTGAAAACTTTCCTTTTTCATGCAATTCTAGGGGTGGCTGAGGGTCACCACACTCCAATGGCCTTTTGCAGAAAAAGAGGAAAAAGAAAAGATAAAAAGAAAGAAAAAGAGAAGGAAAGGAAAGAAAGAAAGAAAGGAAAGGAAGAAGGAAAGAAAGAAAGCCAGTTCATCCCTTCAGAGAGAATAAGTGGTTAAGGATCATGCCTCCTGCTCTGATATAGCCTCTTCAGTACCCAGCTGCCAGGTCTCCATTGCATCCCCTCAATCCACTGGTCCAGATTCCGTTGGCATCTGTGCCCCAGTACCTCCTTAACTGGGGCTTCATCACTGCCAAACTGAGGCCACATGCAAAAATTTTTTAAAAACCTAAAGAACTTCTTGACTGGGATGCCTTAGAACTGTAGAACAAAAGAACATTACAACACAGAAAACAGACCCTTCGGTCAAACTATTATTCTACCTACTCCCATTGACCTTTACCCATTCTGTATCACTCCATACCCATCCCATCCTTGTACCTATCTAAATTTTCCTTAAATGTTAAAATTGACCCTGCGTTAACCACTTCAACTGGGAGTTTGTCCCACACTCCCACTACTCTCTGTGTGAAGAAATTCCCCCTCGTGTTCCCCTAAACTTTTCTCCTTTCACCCATAACCCATGTTCTCTGGTGTGTACCTCACCTCAGTGGAAAAAGCCTACTTCCATTTACTCCATCTATACCCATCATAATATTGTATCACTCTGTCAAATCTCCCCTTTTTCTTTTATGCTCCAGGGAATAAAGTCCAAACCAGTTTAATCCTATCCTGTATCTCAGTTTCTCAAGTCCCAGCAATATCCTAGTAAATCTTCTCTGCACTTTTTCAGTTTTATAGATATCTTTCCTGTAGTTAGATGACCAAAACTGCATACAATACTCCAAATCTGGCCTCACCAATGTCTCATACAATTTTACCATAACATCTCAACTCCTGTACTCAATACTTTGATTTATGAAGGCCAATATGCCAAAAGCTCTCTTTACAACCCTATCTACCCATGATGCCACTTTCAAGGAAATATATATCTGATTCCCAGATCCCTCCATTCTACCGCACTCCTCAGTACCCTACATTTACCGTGTATGTCCTTTCTTGGTTTGTCCTTTCAAAATGCAGCACCTCACACTTGTCTGCATTAAATTTCATCCTCTATTTTTCAGCCATTTTTCCAGCTTGTCCACATCCTTCTGCAAGCTTTGAAAACCTCCGTTGCTGTCCACTACACCACCCAGCACTGATCCAATAGTTACAGGCCTCCATACAGAGTGGCAATCATCCACTACCATTCCCTGGCTTTTCCCATGAATCCAATTTACTACCTCACCATGAATGCTGAGCAACTTACCCTTCCTGACTAACCTAACATGTGGGATCTTGTCAAAGGCCATACTAAAGTCCACGTAGACAACATCGGCAGGCTTTCCTTCATAAACTGTCATGTTGTACAAATCCTTGGTGAGGGTGTTAGGAGCATTAAATGCATTTCTGGTCATCACATTAAGGGAGGATATGAGTAAGTAGGGGAGAGCTGCAGAAGCACGGTCAATGTAACAGTTAGCGCAACACCTTTACAGCACCAGCAATCAGGACCGGGCCCGGGCTTGAATCCTGCGCTGTCTATAAGGAGTTTGAACGTTCTCCCCACGTCTGCGTGGGTTTTCCCTGGGGGCTCCGGTTTCCTCCCCCCATTCAAAAACGTACCGGGGCTGGAGGCTAATTGGGGGTAAAATTGGGCAGCATGGACTCATGCGCCGAAATGTCTTGTTACTGTGCTGTATGCTAAATAAATAAATAAATAAGTAGAATTTGTACAAGAATGTTGCATGCATTAGAGGCCCTGAGTTATAAGGAGAGATTAGATTGACTGAAGATTTTGCCTGCAAATGTTTGGCCTGGAAGTCAGCCTGAAGAAAACTGAGGTCCTCCATCAGCCAGCTCCCCACCATGACTACCAGCCCCCCCACATCTCCATCGGGCACACAAAACTCAAAACGGTCAACCAGTTTACCTATCTCGGCTGCACCATTTCATCAAATGCAAGGATCGACAATGAGATAGACAACAGACTCGCCAAGGCAAATAGCGCCTTTGGAAGACTACACAAAAGAGTCTGGAAAAACAACCAACTGAAAAACCTCACAAAGATAAGCGTATACAGAGCCGTTGTCATACCCACACTCCTGTTCGGCTCCGAATCATGGGTCTCCTACCGGCATCACCTACGGCTCCTAGAACGCTTCCACCAGCGTTGTCTCCGCTCCATCCTCAACATCCATTGGAGCGCTTTCATCCCTAACGTCGAAGTACTCGAGATGGCAGAGGTCGACAGCATCGAGTCCACGCTGCTGAAGATCCAGCTGCGCTGGGTGGGTCACGTCTCCAGAATGGAGGACCATCGCCTTCCCAAGATCGTGTTATATGGCGAGCTCTCCACTGTCCACCGTGACAGAGGTGCACCAAAGAAAAGGTACAAGGACTGCCTAAAGAAATCTCTTGGTGCCTGCCACATGGACCACCGCCAGTGGGCTGATATCGCCTCAAACCGTGCATCTTGGCGCCTCACAGTTTGGCGGGCAGCAACCTCCTTTGAAGAAGACCGCAGAGCCCACCTCACTGACAAAAGGCAAAGGAGGAAAAACCCAACACCCAACCCCAACCAACCAATTTTCCCCTGCAGCCGCTGCAACCGATCCTGCCTGTCCCGCATCGGACTTGTCAGCCACAAACGAGCCTGCAGCTGACGTGGACTTTTACCCCCCTCCATAAATCTTCGTCCGCGAAGCCAAGCCAAAGAAAGAAGAGATTGACTGAAACTGTTTTCTAGTAGCATGGGAGGCTGAGGGGTGGTATGAGGGCCATGGATTATTATGTGGTGTCTTGGCCTTCCCAGATGACTGCAGGTGAATTTTATTGGTATCAAGGATTGGCTGGTTACTGCATTGTGGCTGAAAGTTTATAAGATCAAGAGGGCCATAAATAGGGGAGATAGCCACAGTTGTTTCCTCAGAGTAGGGGAGTCTAAAACTGGAGGGCATAGTTTTAAGGTGAGAGGGGAAAGATTTGAAGGGCATCTGATGGGCAAATTTTGTGTACAGATTGTGGTGAGGTGTATGAAATGAACTGTGGGATGAACTGGTAGAGGTGGGTACATTTACACTGTATATAAGACATTTGGATAGTTATATACATAAGAAGGATATAGGCCAAAGTTTATGCAAATAGAATTTAGCATCTCAGTGGGCATGGATATGATGGGTTGAAGGTTCTGCTTTCATGCTGCGTAATTCGATAACTTCACGAATGAACTACATTTAATTCAGTTGGCCTCATTGGGATTTTGCATGTTTCTGGATGTAAACCAATCTGTTTCTATTTCCATGGCCAGCTTCACAATTTTGTGCTAAATTCTAGTCTAGGCTTGGTGAAAATCTGAATGCCCTGGGGGTAAATCAAAAGTCTTATTCTCTGCATTGGTAATTTTACATGGGCCACTGCATGTTGTGCCAGTATTGTCAGCCAGAGTTTTATGCTGGGAGAAAGGTGGCCAGAAGAATGAAAACTCCACAAAAAAAATGAGGAGAAGCATTTTTCATTGACTTTCCAAACACGAAAATGTCCACAAAGTTGCAGTGCCATGAATTAACATTGACAACGCAATGCCACTTCTTCAGACTTGATTGGATGAATTTCCTGCCCTACATATGGTTTTCCAATGACTGTTCAAACACACGAGCATTACGACCATTGGAGTAAACCTCCAATGGTTCTCGTCAACTTTTCTGAGTTAGAACTCTCTGGGGTTTTATGGCTTACTTTCATGCCACTATTGATCACTAACTTATTGCTAGGTGAGTATTCTGATCAATTGTCTTACTGTTTTTCTATGGAGCATCAACCCTGACTTGACCACAAACCCTCCCATCAGCACCTCGGATGTCATTTGTTAATCTTGGGGGTCCTGGTCAACTCCTTCCTGATCTCAGTGCTTCTGTTTGAACTAAAACCCTGGTATTCTTTGCAGAAACAAGGACTTGGGTTGGTAAAAAGATGCCAGGCAATAGACTAATCATTCACTTCCCTTGCTTGGAGGAAAATCCCTCTAAGTCTGAGTCATAAATTGTGGGTTAACATTCTTCTCCTGATACATGAGCTCATGACCTACATACAGTAAGGGAGGACTCTATGGTCCCGGGGTCCTTCTTTTAGAATGAGATGTCAATCATGTAAAAAATAAATCCACATTATTTTGAAGTGCAGAAGAGTTCGACCAGTGCAGCACTAATATTCAGCTTTTAAGGTTATTTAACAAAAAAAAATTGTGCGATCATCACTGTAGAAGAACACAAAAGCTGAGGATACTGGAACCTTGAGTAGTCAAAGAATTACTGGAAGCTCTCAGCAGGTCAGAGAGCATCCACAGGTTGAAAATGTTCAGTGAATGTTTTAGGTCAGGATCCTTTATCAAGACTAAGATAGAATAGGTGAAATTACAACTGTATATGAAGGAGGAAAGAAGCTGGAGGAGGGGCCCAAAGGTGATAGGTCAGAAGGTCTGAGAGGTGGAGAGATAGGTAGAGGGAGAATCCATTCAGAAGGCGATGGGGGGGTGGAGTTAGGGAAAGAAAAGTTAGAGAGAGGAATAAATACTGTAGTTGGTAAAGATGAGATGGAAACAATGGAATGAGATGGGCATGTGGATTACCTAAAATTAGAAAAAAATAAGCATTCATGTTGTTAGGTTTAAGGTTGTCTAGGAGAATATGATGTGTCATTCCTTCAGTTTACGTTTGGCCTCACCCTGGCAATGGATGAGGCCTGGATCAAACTTATCCTTGTAGGGGTGGTTGGGGGAGTTGAAATGCTTGCCTACAAGAAGCTGAGGTTTAGACCCATCTGCAGAGCACAGGTGTTGTAGAACTTGCTGTATGTGTATCACCTGTCAAACCTCTTACTCAACAGTGACTATGCATGAGCAGTACCTCAAAAGCAAACTACAACCAATGCTGGAAATCAGTGAGAAAATTAAAAGTTGCTGGAACTCCTCAACAGATCAGCACTGAAGAAAAATCTGAAACATTAGCTTGTATTTGTTTTCTCTTCAGATGCTGCCTGACCTGTTGAGTATTTCCTGCACTTCCTATTTTTTTCATTGAAAGTATTCCAAAGATCATGAAATGTTTTTGGATATTCTGAGCCAGAATGAGAGTTAAAAACAAGCCTTAGAAATGCACTACATTATTGGCCCCTGCTGGGAGATCTCAGACATTTTGATCCAACACTCAAGACTAAAATGTTAGACATTCTAAGCATCATCACAGGATATTGCTCATGGTAAAATGGAAGGTATTAATCTTGCAAAATTATTTTTAACCACTGACCCAAATCTGGGTGGAATGGTGGACCAATCAGAGAAGTGAAAGTGCTTGTCGGCAACTTTATGAATGGAAGCTTATAGTTAGTCATAGTTTATGAATGACCCAGATTACAATACTGCCTATAGCGAGAATAAAATGATCCCTTGAAGCTGTGTACTTGTAAAAATACAGTAACTATGGAACATGGTGTATATTGAATGGGGAAATATGTTGCTCTGTATGGCACTGAGTTAGTCTGGTTGGATGCCAGGGAAGAGATCAGCTCCAACAGAAACTGCTGGGGGAATCCAGCGGGTTGAGCAGCATCTGTGGGGGAGTAAAGAAATGTTGACTGTTCTTCTCCTCCCACTGATGCTATTTGGCCTGATACGTTCCTCTGGCAAGTTGTCTATTGGTCCAGATGACAGAAAAATAGAGGGTTACAGGATAGGGTAGATGTAGAACTGTTTTAAAAGTAATTTATGGGTCGGCATAATATCGAGGGCCAAAGGGCCTCTACGGTGCTGTAGTGTTCCGCTGTAGTCTCCTTTGTGTCAAGGATCCAGCTCTGATGTTGCTGACATTCAGTGAGAGGAGGAAGGAGAAGAAATTGGGCCTGCCAGTTGTTTGTCTGTCAACCAATGGTAAATTACTAGGTTATTCATTTCTTGCTTCCTTCTGGGTATGCAGGCTGGATGCTGAGCTCCCGTTTAACTGATGACTAATTCATTCATTCAACTAATTTCAGGCATTTTTTGAGAGGCAGGATAAAGTATCTATTTGTTCAATTTTTTTTTCAGTATATTTTGAAAGGGAAGTATTAATAGTTTTGCAGTAGAGAAAGAGATTGAATTTAGCTTAGTACTTTTATATGCCCAGATTGTCCCAAGCACTCTACAGCCAATTAGTTGTTTGAAGTGTAATAGAGAGAAGGCAACAGCGAGACAAATGATTGCTTGTAATATGCACAAGATGAAGATAAATATTATCAACCACAGGGAAAATAGAATGTTAATTAGCAGTTCACCTAAAAAGGTGAAAGCTTTGACCATAATGCAGCCAGGGCACCACATAGGTGTCAGGTGTCAGGCTGAACGATGTGAATATAGAACAGTACAGAACAAGAACAGGCCCTTAAGCCCTTGCGTCCTTACTGAGTATCATGTCCAAATCAAATTCTTGTTTGCATTTGATAGATATCTCTCCTTCCCCTTCATTTTTGTGTGTCTATCTAGAAACCTCTTAAATACTACTGTTGTATCTCCTTCCATCAATCTCTCTGTAAGAAATTTGCCACAAACATTTCCCCTAAACTCCCCCCACCCTCCAGTCACCTTAAATGCTTGTGCTTTGGTCTCTGGGATGAGGTTTGGATGGCTAGACACCTGAATTAGGAGCATGGGTGCATTCACTGAAGTTCGGCTGTCCAATGTGGGGATGACCGAACCAGATACCAGATAACCAGCGAGCAGTTGCCCTATTTGCCTGGGGTGCAAGTTGCCAGGAGGCAGAAGGATGCATTAGCCAGGGCACTGCTCCAACAGCCATGTCCCAGCTACCCCTTCAGGTGATTAATGCATGAGCACAGGTGATGACTTATTCATGATGGGTTACAAAGTGGGGATGAAGAGTGAGGACGTGGAGATTGGAGATGAAGAGTGAGAATGAAGGGATGAAGAGTGCGGATGTGGGGATGAAGAGTGAGGATGTGGTGATGAAGAGTGAGGACATGGAGATGAAGAGTAAGAATGAGGGGATGAAGAGTGAGGATGTGGGGATGAAGAGTGAGAATGAGGGGATGAAGAGTGAGGATGTGGAGATTGGAGATGAAGAGTGAGAATGAGGGAATGAAGAGTGAGGATGTGGAGATTGGAGATGAAGAGTGAGAATGTGGGGATGAAGAGTGAGGACGTGGGGATAAAGAGTGAGGACCTGGGGATAAAGAGTGAGGATGTGGGGATGAAGAGTGAGGATGTGGGGATGAAGAGTGAGGATGTGGGGATGAAGAGTGAGAATGAGGGGATGAAAAGTGAGGATGTGGAGATGAAGAATGAGAATGTGGGGATGAAGAGTGAGGATGTGGGGATAAAGAGTGAGGACATGGGGATGAAGAGTGAGAATGAGGGGATGAAGAGTGAGGATGTGGAGGTTGAAGAGTGAGAATGTGGGGGTTGAAGAGTGAGGATGTGGGGATGAAGAATGAGAACATGGCGGATGAAGAGTGAGGACGTGGGGATGAAGAGTGAGGACGTGGGGATGAAGAGTGAGGATGTGGGGATGAAGAGTGAGAATGAGGGGATGAAGAGTGAGGATGTGGGGATAAAGAGTGAGGACATGAGGATGAAGAGTGAGGATGTGGGGATGATGAGGTGATGAAGAGTGAGGATGTGGAGGTTGAAAAGTGAGGATGTGGGGGTTGAAGAGTGAGGATGTGGGGATGAAGAGTGAGAACATGGCGGATGAAGAGTGAGAATGAGGGGGATGTTGAAGATGACCTGCAAAATTGGACCTATTTGTTCTTCCAGGAGCAGCAGGATTTAGGAGTTGGGGATGCCTTGAAATATTTACAGCAAATACATTTAAACCTAACCAACGGCACATAATGATATCAATATTTTTTGTTAGAAATGTAAAATTTGATCAAATTCACACTGGGGTCCTTTAGCACTCGTGCTTTTTTAATTATCTGCTTGGCCAGTGACCAAATTGCAAAGAAGCTGAAAATCAATAGCAATAAACTGAGCAAACAGACACTGACAGCACAAAACTGCATCACATGTTTACCCAAAGCCAACCTTATCCATCTTAATATCAGCTGGGGACAGCACAGTGGTTGTCTGGGCTGTCCAGACACTTGTCTTGTAATCGCCCTTGTTACTGGACAGGAAAGCACTTATTGAACTACGAATGCTCCACATTACTTGCCAGTGCAGAGCGCTTGGCAGCAAATCAGTGTTGCATTTGTTGTACACAGTTAGACATGCCATGCTGATCGTGGCTTCCATTTTCCAGATGTTTTGGTTGAAGTTATGGTTTCTATGTTCACCTCAAGCACCTAGATCATTCCAACTTCTACTTCCAAATGCCATCTGCTGGTGGAACTGAAAGGGTTGAGCAGCATCAGCGGGGGAAGAAAAGTGGTCGACATTTCAGGCCAGAACTCTTTATCATGAGTCTTGACTTGTTCTTTCTCTCACTGACAACTCTCAACCTGCTAAATCCCTCCATCAGAAGTGATCAAGGGAGAACTGCCGACTCTGGGAAATGGAGCAATGCACATGATGCTGGAGGAACTCAGTGGGTCAAGAAGCATCCATGGAAGGCAATGGACAATTAAGGTTTTGGGCCAAAAACCTTCATGGGGATAGCGAGAAAATAAATGGGCAGCTGCCCAAATGAAAGGATGTGGGGCAGCATAGGTTAGCAGGTGATAGGTGAACGCAGGTGGAAGGAGGAAATAATGGAAACAAAAGTTTGGTGATAGGAGGAAGAGGCTGAGAAGGTAAAAAAAATATCCAGGGCGGCCAGAAGGCTAGAAAGGAGCAAGAGGGCATGAGACAGGCAAAAAGGTTATTTGTGGTGGGGCCGGGGGATGGAAGTGGTGGGAAAATAACTCAGTGTCATGGCAGGTGAGGGGGCAGGAAGACAAAGGTAAGGCCCCTACTCAGAACAGAACATGAAATAAAAGGACCTGAGGTTGGATCCAGATTGTGTGTTGGCTTCAGGCTCTTGCATCTGCTGTCTCCACTTCATCTCTCTCCACTTGTTCTGGTCTCTTTCTGAACTGCCTGTCTCTGGGCTATTCTTCTTGGCTTTGTGGCTTTCCCTGCAGCTACAGTTCCGGTCCAAGAAAAATGTGCAGGTAAAACAGCCCCACCCCATGAAGTGGCCAAATGAAGCCATTTATTGGAGGAACAACACCTTACATTACGGCAGACTCCAACCAGGTGGCATCAATATTATCTTGAATCTTTTGATTTTGATTTGATTTCATTGTCAGTGTATATACATGACATCACATACAACCCTGAGATTCTTTTTACTGCGGGCGCGGCAGAATTACCACTTACTGATAGTGGGAAAAAAAACTGTACACAATGTACATATGTAAATAAATAAACTGTAAATGAATGTAAACAAACTGTGCAATACAGGGAGAATTAAAAAAAGTGCAGAAGTAGAGTCCTTAAATGAGTCCCTGATTGAGATTTTCATTGAGGAGTCTGAGGTGGAGGGGTAGCAGCTGTTCCTGAATCTGGTGGTGTGAGTCTTGTGACACCTATACCTCTTTCCTGATGGCAGCAGTAAGAATAGAGCGTATGCTGGGTGGTGAGGGTCTTTAATGATTGCTGCTGTCCTCTGACGGCAGTGTTCCTTGTAGATGTCGTCAATAGTGGGGAGGGTTTTGCCTGTAATGCCCTGGGCTGTGTCCATTACCTTTTGGAGGGCTTTATGCTGAGGGGTTTTGATATTCCCATACTCGACATGATGCAGCTGGTCAGCACACATTTTACCACACAACTGTAGAAATTTGCCAGGGTTTCTGCTATCATACCAAATGTCCGCAAACTTGAGAAAGTAGAGGTGCTGTCATGCTTTCTTCACAATGCCATTAGTGTGTTGAGTCTAGGAAAGATCCTCCAAGATAGTGACTCCCAAGAACTTAAATTTTCTCACCCTCTCCACCTCTGCTTCCCCAATGTTCACTGGATTGTATACGTCTGGGTTTCCCTTCCTGAAGTCAATAATCAGCTCCTTAGTTTTGGTGACATTGAGTGCAAGGTTGTTTGTTGGTGCACAATTCAGCTAGTTTTCAATCTCCCTCCTGTATTCTGTCTCATTGGCTTACTTTATACAACCCACTACCATGGTGTTATTGTCGTTAACGAGCTACACAGTTGTAGGTGTAAAGTGAGTAGAGCAGGGTGTTAAGAACATGGCCAAGTGGTACCTCAGTACTGATGGAGATTGTGGAGGAGGAATTCTTACCAATACTCACTGATTCTGGTCTGGAGTTGAGGAAATCCAGGATCTTTTGCATAGTGGGGTGTTGAGTCCAAGATCTTAGAATTTGCTGAATGATTTCCATTAACTTCCCCAGTCTCTCTCTTTCCCTATCCCTCCGTCTCCTTTCCTCCAGTTCCCCACCCACTCCTCTTCCTTCTTTTATCAAAGAGCTAGTTTTCTTGGCCCTTTGCCCTCTCCCCATCACTTCTCAGATTCTATTCCTTCTACCCTCCCACCTATATCCACATTATCTTTTACCTGTTAGCCTATGCTCTTCCCCTTTCCCCCTTCCTCTCTCCTCCCCCCCCCCCCCCCTCCTCTTCACTTTCTTATTCAGGACTCTACCTGTTTTTCCAAATTCCTGACCAAGGGCTCAGGCCCAAAACATTGACTCTGAAGTGATGCACTTTGGAAGGTTGAGCTTGAAGGTGGAGTACATGGTTAATGGTAGGATCCTTAGCAGTGGGGCAGAACAGAAGGATCTTGGGGTCCAGGCCTTTAGACCCTCCCCCCCGCCCCACAATTTCCATGCAGGTAGTTAGTGTGGTTACCTGGATTGGAGAACATGTCACCTGAAGCAAGGTTGACAGAACTGGGATTTTTCTCATTGGAGTGACAAAGAATTAAAGGTGACTAAATAGAGGCATATAAGATTATGAAGCATTTGGATAGAGTAGGCAGCCAGCATCTTTTTCATGGGGTGGCAACTGCAAATACCAGAGGACATCTGTTTCAGGTGAGTGGAGGAAAGTTTAGGGGAGATGTCAGAGGTAAGTTTTTTTTAAATGGACTATTGGGTGCCTAGAATCCTTTGCCAGGAGTGGTGGTGGTGGCTGGTAAATTAGGGACATTGAAATGAACTTTATAAAATTTAAATGTGAAGGGTGACAGGTCCTTTCGGCCCACGAGCCCTTGCTGCCCAATTACACCCAATTGGCCTACAACCCTCAGTACATTTTGAAAGGTAGGAGGAAACTGGAGCCCCTGGGGAAATCCCATGCAAATGCAGGGAGAACACACACACAGCGGGGGATTTGAGCCCCGGTCCCGATCGCTGGCGCTGTAACAGTGTTGAGTTCTCCACTACACTAACCATGCTGTCTATTCAACAGACTTTTAGATGGACACATGGATGTAAGGAAAATGGACAGCTATGGTGTGAGGGAAGGAAGGATTAGATCGGTGTGGAGTAAGTTTAAATAGGGCAGCACAGCATCGTGCTCTAATGTAATGTGTTCTCTGAGAGATGGCACAGAAGAGGAATGGCAGAACAGGCTCAAAGGGCCTATTTTCTTGTGTTTTGCTCAAGTTTTTCCTGTGCTACTCTTTTCCGAAGATGCATGTGGAAGCTTAATGCTAACATTGCTATGGACAGACCCAACTGTTATCTTAAGGTTGTTCAGGAATGATGGAGATTCCTGAAATAACCAACTCATACAAAACAACCCAGTGTACAGAAAGCTGCAGTACGTTCATAGTATTGGTGGGCAATACATCTTTACAATGGGTTATAATTAGCGGCAAAGGATTGCAGATAAGAATTGGCTTCAAATTTTCTTTTTGTCTTCACAATGGTTCAGTTATTTTGTGCAGTGCTAATGATTAGGGATCATATTGACACGGGGTCCTTCCTTTGGAAGGAACAAAGCTGTAGAAAGGTGGATAACACAGGAAGCTGGAAGACGTCTCTGAGATTGTGGGCACTTCCTTCAAAATATACAGTGGTCACCCATTGGAAAATAACTCTTCAATACTTTCCAAATCAATGCCCATGAACAAAAGGATAGTTTAATTCAAGAATGCTCTTTGCTGAGTTAAGCAGAGCCTAGTTGTACAAAGTTCTCTAGGCTTTGACCTCCTAGATGTGACAATAAGAAACACGAGTGGTGCACCTTATCATATAAGAAGCTGGAGCAGGAGTTGGCCATTTGGCCCATGGAGCCTGATCTGCCCTTCAATAAGATCATGGGCGATCTGGCCAAGGACTCAGCACCACCTACCTGCCTTTTCCCCATAACTTCAATTCCCCAACTGAAATCTATCGAAATGTGTCTTAAATATATTTAATGAGGCGACTTCCACTGCTTTCTTGGGCAGAGAATTCCACAGATTCACTACTCTCTGGGAGAGCAGTTCCTCCTCATCTCCATCCTAAATTTACTCCCTTGAATCTTGAGGCCTTTTCCCTCATCACCATCCATCTCAATCCCTGATCTTTCTGCCTTCAACTCTTATACTTGTTTTTGAATCAATGACCACTGTTCTCTGTCTTCAGAATTAGGACCAGGAATAGGCCCGATGAGCTCCATCAGTCCATAAGGGCTAGTTCATGTACTTCAGGATCCATCCCGTCTATACTCATTGTCTATCACATCATGATGACTCTTCTGAACTCTGTCCACTAATGCAAACCCCTTCCAAGCTTTGATGAGAGCTTCTCCCATTCTTCGAAACTCAAGAGAATTCAGTCTACTCAACCTCTCCTCATACCACGAATCCACCATCTCATGAAACAGTCCATTGTATTGTAGCTGCCATTCCCCCCTTACCTTTTGTTCCAGCTCCAATGACCCCAGCACCCCTTCCCTCAGTATTTTCCCTCTCCACTGACCCCAGCACCCCTTCCTCCAGTATTTTCCCTCTCCACTGACTCCAGCTCTGCTCCCCTGAGCCGTCTCTCTCCGTTGCACCTGTTCCCTATCCACTGACATCTGTTTCTCTTCTTCTTCCCACCTCTTCTCCACTGGCTCCTCCACCCTCTCTCCTCTGCCTCCTGCTCCACTTCCACAGATTTTATTCCTTCTCCACTGATACTTGCTCCCTCAGTTTACAGTTAGTCCTGCTCATTGTTGCCTGACTCTCCAGTCACTTGTGCTCCTTCTCCAATAATTCCTATTTCCTCTCTACTGCTCTTCTGTTTCCTCTGCCCCAATACCTATTGCCTTCCCAATGACATCTGCATGCTCCTCATTGACTTCCCCACCTCTCCCATTGAACCTCTTCTTTTGCACTGAATCTGCTCCTGCTCTGCTCCTCTCTGCATGGAATCCTGGACTTATTCCACCTGGATTCTGGAACCACTCTCGCTCCACCTACACACTCACATATTGCTTCTCCTGATTCTACACTGTCCCCACTTACTCCTGAGTCCTTGAAACTTCACTCTTATGTCACTGCTCTTTCTCCACCTGTTCACGTGTTCACTACACTGATATCTCCTCTGTGTCTGTTGAGTCTTCTTACCCTGCACTAAATCTGCCCCCTCTCCTTTATTCCTACTCCCTCTCCAGTTTCCTCTCCCTCTCATTCCCCCAACCCCACTCTCTGCTCTCTCCTCTTTCAGCCCCCTCTCCTCTCTCTCTATTCATCATCCTCTCTTCTCTGTTGTCTCCTCTTCCCCGCTGCCCTCCTTACCCACTTTGACCCACTCCCCTCTCTCTGTTCCCTCTCCCATCTCTCCTCTCTCTGCCCCTTCTCCCATCTCCCCTCTCTCCGCCCCTTCTCCCTGACTCCTGTTTATATTTGACTGTTTCCCCACCTCTGCTGCTTCTGTACTGACCTGGGTTCACAATTCCATTTTTTTCTTCCATCTGCTGCTTACATTCCACTAATTCCAGATATTGCTGCTTGGAATTGTGTTCCATCCACTCTGTACTTCCTGCAATCAGTCAAATCTGAGACATGGAACAGAATTGAATTAAGTTTTCAGACTTTGGTTGCTCTGGCCAGATCTATTTTCAGTTTTCCCCCTCCACAATAACAAGTTGTTGTGAGGTACAGCATGGAAGCAGGCCCTTTGGCCCAACAAATGTGTACTAACCATCAGCACCCCCTTTAATGTCCATCCTTCAAGAAGTTTCATCCAATCTCCTGTGCCTCCCAGCAGCAGATGTGACTCAGTTTATAGCCTCAGGGTTTGGTTTGTCTCCAGGACTATGTGGTTAAGACAAGGAGGTTTCTTCCTCTGATGTGCATTTACATTCCTTTTGTTTTACCTTTAATTCAGTTCGATAGCCCCCCTATCCTGTGTACAATTCAGGCCTCATAGTCCTGCGTACAATTCCATTTTCACTATCCTGTGCACATTTGCAGCTTCACTCTGCAGCATATAAATGACATCCATTTCTTTAAGAAGGAGGAATGAAACTCTTGAGTTGTTCCTGTGGTACTTGAATGCACATTGTTTGAATTGTGATCCAGGCCACTGATGCAGTAACAACCGATTCCCTTAGATTTGTGCAATTGCACAACCACCAATCCAATGCAGGCTATGTACTATGAAGTAGTCATCAGTCTGCTCGCATTTCAATGAAGCCTATTCTCGAGCTGTTCGAGGTTCCTTTATTATCCTGAATATGTTTACTTTTGCTTGCCGTAAAGGCACACAAAGAGCTGCTGCTAGTCTAGTGCCCCCACCAATCCGAGAAAGGGAAGCAGAAGGGAGTCCGTGTGTCCATGGATGTGCCTTATGGACTCCTGCAATCTCTGCAACTGCACGGCCTCCTTTCTGTGCAAATAGTGAACACGAGCTCCTAGCCCTGAACCCCTGATGCAATCAGGAGGCTGTCAGCGCTCGAGGCTGTTCAGGAACTCTGCCCATCATTGGCACCCTTATGGATCCCAGTCCCAAAGATGGTCTCCAGCAGACCATGGCTCCTTTGTACTCCTCCTCCCCTGCTTCTGCAGGCAGTGGTTCTCATCCTTTTTCCTTTCCACTCACGTACCACTTTAAGCAATCCCTATGCCATCAGTGCTCTGTGATTAGTAAAGGATTGCTTAAGGTGGCATGTGGGTGGAAAGAAAAAGTTTGAAATGTTTTAATCGTACCTCATGGACTCGTTATGTGCACAGTCTCAGAACTCCAAAGGAAATGGGCCAATGACAATTTTTCTCAAGCCAAATATTTCAGTAGCAATTGGGTCTAGAGCAGTGATTCTCAACCTTCCCTTCCCACCCACATACCACCTTAAGCAATCCCTGACTAATCACAGAGCACCGATTGCATAGGGATTACTTAAAGTGGTACGTGAGTGGAAAGAAAAAGGTTGAGAACCACTGACCTAAATGAAACCAAGTCTCTGCTACTTATTCGTGAACCATATCACTCTATTCCCTGCATATTCATGTCTTTCTAGAAGCCTCTTGGCATCCCATTCCAGGCACCTACCACTCTCCATGTGGAAAAAAATCCTGCAAATCTCCTTAAATGTATGTCCTCTAGTATGTGATATTTTTACCCTGGAAAGAAGGTTCTGACTGCCCACCCTCTCAATTAGGTTCATCAGGTCTCTCCTTAGCTGCCGCAACCTCAGAGAAGGCAACCCAAGTTTGTCCAAATTCTCCCTCTAGCTCAAACCTTCAAATCCAGGCAAGATCCTGGTAAATCTCTTCAGCACCCTTTTCAAAACCTCCATGTCTTAAAAAACTGCTAAAAACTTGGGTTCCTTCTTTGTGGAAACTTTCTCTCTAAATTGGCCAGTATGTTTCCTGCAGTACAAATATTATTTACAACTCCAAGGAGGTCAGGATTTTGGGATGTACTGTGGTTCTGAAAAGCATGGCACAGATGTAAGATTGTTCTTTCTCCAGGTCAAGTTAAATTTATTGTCATCTGATTGTACAAGTCTTCTTCTTTGGCTTGGCTTCGCGGACGAAGATTTATGGAGGGGGTAAAAGTCCACGTCAGCTGCAGGCTCGTTTGTGGCTGACAAGTCCGATGCGGGACAGGCAGACACGGTTGCAGCGGCTGCAGGGGAAAATTGGTTGGTTGGGGTTGGGTGTTGGGTTTTTCCTCCTTTGCCTTTTGTCAGTGAGGTGGGCTCTGCGGTCTTCTTCAAAGGAGGTTGCTGCCCGCCAAACTGTGAGGCGCCAAGATGCACGGTTTGAGGCGATATCAGCCCACTGGCGGTGGTCCATGTGGCAGGCACCAAGAGATTTCTTTAGGCAGTCCTTGTACCTTTTCTTTGGTGCACCTCTGTCACGGTGGCCAGTGGAGAGCTCGCCATATAACACGATCTTGGGAAGGCGATGGTCCTCCATTCTGGAGACGTGACCCACCCAGCGCAGCTGGATCTTCAGCAGCGTGGACTCGATGCTGTCGACCTCTGCCATCTCGAGTACTTCGACGTTAGGGATGAAAGCGCTCCAATGGATGTTGAGGATGGAGCGGAGACAACGCTGATTGAAGCGTTCTAGGAGCCGTAGGTGATGCCGGTAGGGGACCCATGATTCGGAGCCGAACAGGAGTGTGGGTATGACAACGGCTCTGTATACGCTTATCTTTGTGAGGTTTTTCAGTTGGTTGTTTTTCCAGACTCTTTTGTGTAGTCTTCCAAAGGCGCTATTTGCCTTGGCGAGTCTGTTGTCTATCTCATTGTCGATCCTTGCATCAGATGAAATGGTGCAGCCGAGGTATAAGAAGACAAAAACGCTGGTTGACCATTTTGAGTTCTGTGTGGCCGATGGAGATGTGGGGGGTTTGGTAGTCATGGTGGGGAGCTGGCTGATGGAGGACCTCAGTTTTCTTCAGGCTGACTTCCAGGCCAAACACTGTGGCAGTTTCCGCAAAGCAGGACGTCAAGCGCTGAAGAGCTGGTTCTGAATGGGCAACTAAAGCGGCATCGTCTGCAAAGAGTAGTTCATGGACAAGTTGCTCTTGTGTCTTGGTGTGAGTTTGCAGGCGCCTCAGATTGAAGAGACTGCCATCCGTGCGGTACCGGATGTAAACAGTTGTACAAGTACAACCCGATGAATCATCGTTTTCCGGTCCTCGGTGTAAAATCACCGTTGTGAGGAGCCGAAGTGGATGCTGCAACCTCGTGCACCGCCATCTTGTCTTCTTGAAGCATAAAGTAGTAGTACTTCAGACAGTGTAGCATAGGAATAGGCCCTTTGGCCCATATATCTGTGCTTAACATGAAGTTAAAATCAAATTACTTGCTGCTTGCTCTGATAGATATCTCTCCATCCCCTTCACATTTATATCCACTTAAACCCCACTAATGTATCTGCTTCCACTGTTACTCCTGGCACCCCATTCCAGACACCCACCGCTCCCTGCAGATCTCCTATAAACTCCTCCTGCCCTCCTCACCTGAAATGTTTGTCCTCTCGTGTGTGCCCTTGGGAAAGGATTCTAACAATTATTGACCTGACAGTTCAAATGTCGCAGTGCAAGAAGTAGTCAATTTAAACTTTGTTTAATACACTCGGCCAGAGCTTTACTGTGGTTTTGCATTCATTCCATTCAAACTTTGTGTTATGTTGGTGTTGATGGGTGTGGTTGGAGGTGATACTTATGTACCACTCACAGGGTTAATAATGAGGGCTCATCGTGGAATAATGTCTTGTCTCAATTTGCATTATCATACAGCAATTGGCTGCAGAAATTTCAGACCCATTATGTCTGACAGCGTTTATCTGATCTGCTTCTCTTCAGTGTGTGAGTTGCAGTAAACCGTGTCTTATTGCCTGACCTTTTCATTTTCTGCCGAAAAAGAGAGATCAGTTCGTTGAATGTAATCGAGTGAGCTACAAGGCAGGGTACAGGGAAAACGCGTGCTTTGAAAATCCAAGCATGCGGGGAACAAGATGCTTTAAATCAATGCCATTTATCTTCTACCTTGCCCCAAGAAAACCAGTGCTGGGCTCATTTAGAGGCAAAGTAGCTGATATAAGTATATCGTTGAAATGTTCAGTGGGTTGTGAGACCATGGAGACAAATGTTCTTAAGCTATCCTTTTATATCTAATTTTGATGAAGTTATTACAGGTAGTGTGGCAGCTGGATAGAGTGCAGGGAACGATCCTGTTAAATAGTGGTGTAGGGCATGTCTTCATTTGAAAAGTAATAAAGTGCCTCTTCGCCCCAGCTCTCAGCTACACAGGAGGATGCTTTGACCCCTGGTCGATCTCTCTAATGATGCTCTGCCAAAGCGTGCCTCTTCCCTTGAACACACAGCTAAACTGAATCACATTCTTTTATTTTATCCTTTTCAAATTGGTTCAATTTGATTCTGATTCATTCTGGTCTTCCTAGATAGCCTGAAACTTCTGGAGTCTCCCATATCCTTAAATATATGTGAGTGAGAGAGAGCATGAGAAGGGGAAAAGGAAAGGAGGAGTGGGAGCGTGCAAGAGAGAGAGAGAAAAGTAGAGAGGGTGGGTGAAGAAAGAGTTAGGGAGAAAAAAGATAGGTAAGGGAAAGAGAGTAGGGAGGGAGAAGATAAAGGGTGGGATGGACTGAAAGAAAGAGTGAGGGGAGAGGAAGAAATGGAGGCAGGAAGGGGGGGGCAAGGAGTGGGAGGGGATTAGAGGGGGGAGAGAGAGGAGTAAATAAACCACTTTATTCTTGGACAAGCTTGTCTTTCTTTACTGAATATTTTAGCAAATGGAATATAATTGATTGCTCCTCCTGAGGTTAAGGATGCACTGGGATGATGGGAGTAGGGGTGTGTTGATGTGGATTGGGAGGGTGGTTGGTGCTGTTGGTGATCAACGATCTAAAAAGTTCCAAAGAACAAACGTGCCAGAGAATGGCTGAGAGATGAACTCCTCAGTCAAGCATGGAAAATTTAAAGTGACAGTAGCAAATTTGCACCAGATTGATTCCAATGATAGTAAAGAACTAAATTGGCCCATAGCTTGCAAGGGAGATCCAGTCAATTAACAGTGAAATAATGCAGGATACCCTCACCTTGGAGAAAATGGGTGCTGGGGTTGAGTGGCTCAGTGGGACAGGGGCACATGGAAACACTGGGTCTGTCGTGGCAATTGGGTTAGTGGATCTTGGGTAGGAGATGGAATGGGCTGCGTGGGAAACATTAAGGTTAGAGGCTGTAGTAGGGAGATTACTGGAAGCATTAAGGTTAAAAAAAGCTGTTCTCTGGAAGTGCAGGAGACCGTGACCTCTTGGTGGGGTTCTGTTCAAGGGGTAAGAAAGATAATGTATCTGAGAGCTGTCAAAGGGGTGAGATTGGAATAGGTGATGGTGGCTGTTTGGGTGGCAGTTTGGAAATTAAAAGATCCAGAGCGGGCAAAAGGTTGGAACGAGGTGTCCAAGTGGAGGAAGAAGGCTCAAGGTGAAGAAAGGGTCCTCAGTCGGGGCTGGAGAATTCATGTTGAAGAGATGGACATGGAGACGGTGGAAAACCCGTGCCATCCCCTCCTCCTTCAATTATGCATATGGAGACCTTCCAACCTAAGGCTCCATTTGAAGCTCCACAAAGCAGACATGGTGACATTACCCTGACCTGTTAACTATGATGTCCACTGTGGTATGGCTGAGGAGACTCCGATACTTGACCTAGGTGCTCCATTCATTGACCACAAATAATCTGCTGGGGGAAACTCAGCAGGCCAAGCAGCATCAGTGGGAGACAAAGAGGGGTCAATGTTTCAGGTCAGAACCCTTCATCAAGGCTAAGAGTGCAGAGGGGAGATAGCCAGCATAATGAGGACAGAGAGGGAGGGGTGGAATGTTGCTTGGGGTTCCAGTACTTGCAGTCTCCTGTGTGGCCCCATTCTTGTATTTGTATGCCCGGACAGTGATTGATGGCAAGATTTTGGATTAAAGGCCTTTTTTTGTCCAGTTTCGCTGTACAGAGCCCACTTCTTAGAGATCCAGAATTAACTGAGGTCCAGAAATAATGCAAACTTAGAGCAACCTTGATATTCACGACACAAAACACAGACAAATTATATTTATTCTCCAACTGCCCCATTTTCCCAGGTCTCACCCTACCTCAGGTATTAACTTTCTCATCCAATCTAACCTTCTGATCAAATTTTCTGTAATTTCAACCTGAATTTTTAATCTCTCATTCACAGTTAAGAAGCTTCTCCAAATGGAAACATTAGCTCTGTCTACTTCTGGAGATGCTTCCTGACTTAGTAAGGTTTTGCAACACTCTATGCCTGCAGTGCAAACTTGGGAGTGTTGCTGGGGCCTGTTTCCCAGGTGACTTAGTGTTCTCACTCACCTGCCTGTAGCAGATTATTGGAACACACATAGAAGAGGGCGAAACTTAAAAAGGCAGAGAAAATTTTAAAAAGGAGAAAGTAACTTTAGAAATTATCAACCTCCCTGATAGTCTTCACCTTCTGATTCAGATATCTGCTTCACTTTCAGAAATGTTCAGGGAACTTTTTTCCACCATAGAGTGGTGAGAGAGTGAAACAAGTTGCCAGCTGAAGGGGTGAATGGAGGCTTGATTTCAACATTTGAGAAAAATTTGGATATATAGATGGGGGGGTGGGGGGGAATATGGTCCAGGTGCAGGTCTGTGGAACTAGGCAGATTAATAGTTTGGCATGGACTAGATGGCCCTGCTTCTTTGCTGTAGTGTTCTATGGTTCAATGGTTCTCAGAAGCACTGTGGCCCAAAACATTGTCTGCTCATTGCTTTTTATGGATGCTGAGTTCCTCCAGCAGTTTTGTTCATTGTCCTGGTAGTTCTAGTCGCTTAGTTGTATGGCAGTGCCATGCCACATGCAGTCAAGTTTGACAAGTTATCAGACCATGAGAGAGACTTAATAGTTTAGACCTGTCTCTTAGTTTCACCAAACACCAACCCTTGCCCAGTTTCTCACAGCATGGAGGGGCATTTGGAGCTCCCTTTTCTCAAGCTTTTCTCTTTTTATGCCGCACTTCAAATATGTGATCCTCCTTGTGTGTGATTTCAATACCGTCCAAAATAATACAGCATGTGATCATTTCTCAGCTTCTGTCTCCGCTACCTTGCACTTGTACCCACCTCTTATCTGTTAGCCAGTTCATCCCCCTTTCCTCCACCTCCCCCCACCTTTGAATCCAGGCATCTGTCTGATTTTTCACGTTGCTGAAGAGGGGATCAGGCCTGAAACATCGACTGCCTTTTACTTCCCATGGATGCTGTGTGACCTACTGCTGAGATTCCCCTGAACCTTTGTGCTCTGCGCTCATCCCAGTGTCTGCAAATTTTCATGTTCACCTCCATGCAGCATGTAGCAATTAAGACAGTTAGTTTAAAAGAGTAGAAAGATGCACTGAAAGTGCCAAACACTGAACAGTCAATGTGATATAACGACACATCCATAGGACATTTGATGAATTTTAAAAAAATTAAATGAAATGTAGACATATAGTATGGCAACCATGTGTTAACTTTTGTAAATTAAAAAAAAAATTAAATTCAATTTATACAAACAGCATAGTAACAGGCCCTTTTGGTCCATGAGCCCACACTGCCCATATACCCAATTAACCTACAGCCCCTGTACATTTTTAAAGGTGGGAGGAAACCAGAGCACCTGGAGGAAACCCATGCAGACACGGGAAGAACATACAAACTCCTTACAGACAGTGCCGGATATGAACTCGCGTAGCAGGCGCTGTAATAGCGTTGCACTAACCGCTATGCGAACCGTGCCACCCCTGCCCTAACCATGCCACTTGAATAAATGCACTCTGCTTGGATTCAGGAAACACTGTTGTGCAAGCCAGTTATATGTGAGTGATGAATTTTTTTTTCAGGCTATTATTCCCACACTGTTGTTCATCTTTCATGTTTACTTTCTTCTTTCTAAACTCTTGGATTTAAAAACAGCCCCAAACCAAAAGCAGACTCTTTGTTTGTACATTTTCTGTGTTCGAACCAACACTTCTGTTCTCGATGTGGAGCAGTTCCCAGACAAAGTGAACAATTTCCTTCGTACACATATCCAATCAACAATAGAAAACAGATGTCAGAAAGACAATGATGTCTGTGTAGGCCATCTGGTGGGAGATATGAGCACTTTGCATCGCCACATTGAATGCCCCAGCTTTCAGTCCTGAGAGATCAAAGTGGCAATGCTGGTAATTAAATCAAGGAAACAAACCCAATAATTTTGGAAGACAAAATTTCAAATTGGATTGCTTTACTCAATTTAATTAGGAGTGCTATTCTTTGATGTGAAAGAGTGAATTCCTTTATAGTAAAAATAACGATGGCTTTTCCACTTTCCCACAGTGTAAGAAACTTCACTCATCATTTGTTTCAAGTGCTCTTTTTTTTATTTGTAGAATATTTCATTCTCTCTTTATTGGCCAGCACCCCACCCAAAGTTCTGACACCCCCCCCCCCCCCCCCCGCATATTCAAGCTTGCCAAGTATCACTGAGAACACTTGCTGAGAAATCATAGGGGCTTAAGCCTTTCAGAGATGTGGAGCCAAGCTGTCATTCTCTCAGCTATCCAATCAGTGGCCTGATTCTGGCCTCTCCAAGAGGAGGGTTATAGGGGAGGCTTTACTGTGTCATAGAAAGGTAATTTTGAGCATGCCCCATGACCACCACACTTTTCCCTTTTATCCACCCAGGCTCATGAACAGGCCTACACCAAAAGAGCATTTATAATTTACTTCCGTAAGTGGTGTTCAGGACCTCTGCTGATACGCTGACACCTGCGGTTAACTTGGGTGGGTCGTGACTGTTGACGATCGCCAGTTCCCACACCTCTGACATCATAGTGAGTAGATGTAAGATGTCACGTCTTCCAAAACGGGACAGCTTAGTGACCCCAGTGAGATGTGGATGGCACCCATTCACATGTGGGGCTCAAATGAAGAAAGAGAGGCATTTATACATCGTGTTTCATGACTCAAGAGTGTAGAAATAAGCCCACAACAGATTAATTGTGATGGTCACAAAGACATGATATAACAATAATCTGTCCTCATGATATTGACTGAAGGATAACTATTGATAAAGGCACCAAAAAGAGCATGCAGCTCTTCTCCAAAGCAATATATAACACATCTTTTATATCCACCTGAGAAGAAAATAAGGGACCATTCACGTAGGAAGTTCAGAACTGTCACACACAATGAATTCATTTCAGAACCACCTGTGTCCAATCACCAATAGCATGGAATCAAGTTTACAGGTTGATACAGGCAGTGGCGTCACTAGGGTTGGTGTCACCAGTGTGGTAACTCATAGTGTCACCACTCCCCCATAGACCTCCTCCCAGACCAGACCATCCGGAATCCTTAGTAATGTTTTTTGTACTAATCTTACTCGTAAATCGTGATTCCCGTTTATCATTGAATGTAAAGGCAACACTAGTGAGATAAACAATTCACACAATTAAAATTACACCTTTAAATTGCAATATCATACACACAGCCTAAATGTATTTACATATACATCGTTTCATGTGGTTAAAGTGAAAATTTGGTAAGAAAACATCATTAGTAATTGAGTGGAAGCTTTTTTTGATTTTTCTCCTCCGTTTCCTTGAATTACTACATCCTTAAAAATGTTATTGATACAAGTTCACAAACACTAATGACCACAATATTGTAGCTAAAACACAAGAAAATTTGATAAAAGCTGCAACTATAAAAAACACCAGGAGCCCGGTTGGCAAAGCGTTTAGTGCAATCCTTTCACAGCACCAGCAATCAGGACCGGATCTGGGTTCAAATCCCATACTGTCTGTAAGGAGTTTGTACGTCTCTCCGCATCTGTGTGGGTTTTCTCTGGTGGGGGGGGGTCCTGGTTTTCTCCCACCCTTTAAAAATGTACCGGGGTGTAGGTTAATGGGGTGTAAATTGGGCAGTACAGACTCGTGGGGCTGAATTGGCCTGTTGCAGTACTACCTGTCTAAATTGTTTAAAAAACAAAAAGAACATATGCAGATGAAACCACATGGTTCGAAGCATTGCTGTAATTGGGTAATAATGACAGCTCTGACGGGGACACATTAGAAGATTCAAAAAGTAAATTAGCATAGAATTTTAGCCTTGTAGGTATATTGAAGCATGTAAGCTGGGCTTACAAAAAATGTTTTTGTTATAACTAAGTACAGGGATATTTTTATAAAAAATAATAAATTTCTGCTGAAACACTGCGCAAAATTTGTGTAGACAGTCATTTTGGCGTCATCCCCTCTTGATGGTGTCACCCGGTGCGGTCTGCACCCCCCTCGTGATATCAGTTGATACTGTAATAATGATAATGTGTTTATTGTCATGCATATGTTACAAATGCACCAATGTTTTTAATTGCCGTTGTCAAATATGTAAAAGAAAATGTTGCAAAATTGTAATGAGAGTCAAGGAGATGGCAAAGGAACTGAATGAGTATTTTGCTTCTGCATCAGTCATCACAGTGGAAAACATTAGCAGTATACCAGACTTGCAAGGGCATCAGGCAAGAGAGGTGAGTGCAGTCACAATCAGCAGAGAGAAGTGCTTGGAAAGCTGAATGGTCTTAGGGTGAATAAGTCACCCAGACCAGATGCAACACACCCTCGGGTTTGAAGGAAGTAGCTGTTGAGGCATTAGTAATGATCTTCGAAGTATCACTAGACTCTGACATGGTTCCAGAAGACTGGAAATTTGCAAAGACCACTCCGCAATTTAAAAAGGGAGTGATGCAGCAGAAAGGAAATGAGAGACCTCTTAGCCTAACGTTGGTGATTGGGAAATGGTTGGAGTCAATTGCCAAGGATGGTTATTGAGTACCTGGAGATACTTGACAAGATAGGCAAAGTCAGTATGGTTAGCAGAAGGGAAAATCTTGCCCGACAAACCTTTTGCAATTTTTTGAGGAAACCACAAGCAGGCGAGACAAAGGAGATGCAGTGGATGTTGTATATTTGGCTTTTCAAAAGGCCTTTGTCCAGATGCCACACATGAGGCTGCTTAACAAGATGAGAGCCCTTGGAATTATGGGAAACATTCAAGCAGGGGTAGAGCATTGGCTGATTGGCAGGAAACAGATAGTGGCAATAAAGAGATCCTCTTCTGGTTGGTTACCAATGGTCTTCTTACTTTGTATATTAATTATTTGGATTACGGAATAAACGGCTTTGTGGGTAAATTTGTTGGAGGGGCAGGTAATGATGAGGAAATGGAGAAGCCACAGAGAGACTTAGATAGAATGAAATGCAATATTGGAAATTGTATGGTCATGCACTTCGGTAGAAGGAGTAAAAGGGCATTATTTGGATAGGGAGAAAATTCAAAATTCAGAGGTGCAAAGTGACTTGGGAGTTCTGGTGCCAGGATACCATAAAGGTTAACCTCCACGTTGAGTCAGTGGTGAAGAGGGTGAATGCAATGTTGACGTTCATATCTAGAAGAATAGGGTATAAGAACCAGGATGTGATGTTGAGGCTTTATAAAGTACTGGTGAGGCTTCACTTGGAACATGGGGTTCAGTTTTGGGTTTGTTATTTAAGAAAGCTTCATAAGAATGGTTCCTGGAATGAAGGGATTCGCATATGAGGAATGTTTGATGGCTCTTTGACTGTTCTCTTTGGAGTTCAGAAGACTGAGGAGGGACCTCATGGAAGCATTTCGAATGTTGAAAGGCCTGGATAGAGTAGATATGGCAAAGACATTTCCCGTGGTAGGGGAGTTGAGGACAAGAGGGCACAACTTCAGGATTGAAGGGTGCCCATTTAAAATAGAGATGCGGAGGAATTTGTTTTGCCAGAGAATAGTGAAACTTTGCAAATTTCTACCATGGGTAGAGGTGGAGGCCAAGTTGTTGGGGTGTATTTAAGGCAAAGATTGATAGGTATCTGAATAGTCAGGGTATAAAAGGTTATGGGGAGAAGGCAGAGGAGTGGGGCTGAGTGGGAAAATGGATCAACTCCTGATGAAATGGAGGAGTGGATTTGATGGGTCAAATGGGTTACTTATCTCCTATATCTTATAGTCTTATGGTCTAATATAGTACATAATGAATTAAAAGGTGACAAAAAATACAAAAGATAGATCATAAATATTTACATACAGGCAGTCCTTTTGTGCTGTCAGAGCATCCCTGATTAGTGGAGGAAGGGGAGGTTCAAGATGCTGATGGGTGGTCTTGAACTAAGAGGTGTTCGTTTTCAGGCTTCTGTACTTTCTCCCTGAAGGGGTTGACTAGGATGATGGGGGTTGTTTATGATATTGGCTGCCTTCTGAGGCAGCACCTCGTATAGACGTCTTCAATGGATGGGAGGTTGGAGCTTATCATGGGGCACCCTATGTTTTGCACCTTCTTCACCACTGTGTGTTCCTGGACACTGTGCTGCACATTGTTATATTTTGGTTAAAAAAAAGCTCAATTAAATATTAAGTAAGGAAATAAAACACAATCTGCTGGAAGAACTCCAGGTCAAGCAATCCCGGGAGAAGAAAAAGAATGGTCCACGTTTCAGGTCGGAATGCGTTTGACCAGCATTTTGATTTTTCCCTCTGATTCTAGCATCTGTAGAGTTTCTGATTCTCTAACTTCAGATCACAGTTGGATTTCTCAATTTATTGACAAAACTTGCATTCATCTAACATTCATGACATAATGAAAAGCTTGAAGTTCCTTGAGCAGGTTATCACCAAATAACATTCGGTCCCAGGTCAAATCATGGGGCATCAGGCCAGGTGTTCAAACACTTGGTAGATGACATTCATTTTGAATAGTACCTGAAAGGAAGAAAAATATACAGTCAGGCTGGAGTGTTTTAACGAGGGAAGCCAGAACTGTAGGACCAGGCAGCTGAAGGCACCCCTGTGGATGGTGGAAAAATCAAAGATCAGCAAGAGACGGAAATTGGGGTATGAAGCTGACAGTGTTAGAGGGTTGTGGACAGGTTAGGCCACGAGGAAAAAAGACTTTAGAGATCACAGCAGGATCACAATGAAGGCCATGTTCTTTCTTGAGCTGTCAATAATGAGGAATGAGTGATAATGAGTTTATTCTACAATCTACAGATGCACCTAATTCTTACTTGCTACAGGTGAACAAGATAATGTAAACAAAACTGTAATAGTAAGCTGATTATGAACACCTATACCCTCTTGCCCGTTGGCCTGCATTTCCCCTCCTGCCCTTTTCCCTCTCTCGCCTACCTTTGTTCAGGCACCTGCTTGCTTTCTGTTCATACCTTGATGAAGGGCTCAGGTTCCAATGTTGATTATATATCTTTGCTTCCTATAGGCGCTGCTGAACTTTTCCAGCAATTTTGTGCATTAAACTATAATCTCACAGAGTCTGCAGACTTTCTTATTTAGCTCTATAATAGTGAACTAATTGAATTACACTTAAGAGGCAATGATCAGATGAGACACATAATAAATACTTAAAATTATCTTAGTGCCAAAAAAGTGACTTAGCAACTGTGTAGTGATTTTGTGGTGTTGGAGCAGTCCCTGATCAGTCTACCAAAAGGAGATTCAAGAGCCTGATAAGTGTTGAAAAGAAACTGGCCTCAAACCTAGAGGTGCTGGTTTTCAGGCACTCGTACCTTCTGCCAGAAGGTAACTGTGGGAAGAGGCTAAGAACAGGGTGATAGGGTTCCTTTATAATGTTGCCTGCCTTCTTGATGTTTGCAATGGATGGGAGATTGGAGCCTGTGATGGGGGTAAACAAGAAAATTTGCAGATGGTGGGGTGAATTCAATATTGAACAGCACAAGGAAAACATTCAGCCCGAATTAAGAAACTGGCCGAGAGTTAAAGATCTCTGCTGATCAACTTATCAAGGTATACACGGATATCTTCAATATCTCACTCCAACAGGCCATGGTACCCACCGGTTTCAAACAGGTGTCAATCATTCCGATACTCAAGAAGTCCTTTAACGACTATCGACCAGTAACACTTACATCAACAATGATGAAGTCTGGCAATGAAGCTTATCAGCTCCAGTCTGAGCGGGATCCATTCCAGTTCAACTATCCTAGAAACAGGTCTACAGCGGATGCCATCTCACTGGCTCTACACAAAGCCCTGGAACACCTGGACAGCAAAAATGCCTACTTCAGGATGCTCTTTATCGACTACACCATCATCCCTTCAAAACTGACCAACAAACCCAAGACCTGGGAGTTTACACCCCACTGTGTAATTGGATCATGGATTTCCTCATCTCCAGACCACAATCAGTGAAGATTGGTAAGAATCTCTTCCACAATCTCCATCCGTACCAGGGAACCACAGGGCTGTGTTCTTAGCCCCCTGCTGTACTCATTTTACATCTATAACTGTGTAGCTTGGTATGACATTAACAGCATCTACAAATTTGCCAACAATGCCATGGTAGTGGGTTGTATAAAGGAAGGGGATGAATCAGCATACAGGATGGAGATTGAAAACTTGGCTGAATGGTGCACCAACAACAGCCTTGCAATCAATGTCGCCAAAACTGAGGAGCTGATTGTTAACTTCAGGAAAGGAAAACCAGAGGTGTATGATCCAGTGATCATTGGGGGATCAGAGGTGGAGAGGGTGAGCAAATTAAGGTTCTTGGGACTCGCTATCTCGAATGATCTTTTTTGGACCCGGCACACAAATGGCATCATGAAGAAAGCACGTCAGTGCCTCTACTTCCTCAGCAGTTTGCAGAGGTTTGGTATGACACCAGAAACCCTGAAAAATGCACTGACTGACTACATCACAGGCTGGTATGGGAACACCAAAACCCTTGAGCGTAAAGGCCTCCAAAAGGTAGTGGACACTCTAGGATGTCACAGGCAAAACTCTCCCCACTACTGAGCAAATCTACAGGGAATGCTGCAGTTGGAGGGCAGCAGCAATTATTAAAGACCCTCACCACCCAGCTCATGCTCTGTTCTCGCTGCTGCCATCAAGAGATATAGGTGGCACAAGACTCACACCACCAGGTTCAGGAACAGCTGCTACCCCCCAAAAATCAGACTCCTCCACAACAAACTCAACCAGAGACTCATCTAAGGTCTCTGAGTTGCACACTTTATTGATTGATTTTCTTTGTTCTCTCTATGTTGCACAGTTAGTTTGTTTACGTTCGTTATCTGTTTACAGTTCTTTTATTTGTTTACATGTTTACACTGTGAATAGTTTATTTTTGCACTACCAATTAGTGGTAATTCTGCTGCACCCGCAGGAAAAAGGAATCTCAGGGTTGTATGTGATGTCATGAATGTACTCTGACTATAAATCTGAAATCTGAGCAGGCCCTTCAGCTTTCATGTTTGTGCCAAACTTGATGTCCAAATTAAACTAAAACTCTTAATGCTTATCTTGCACTGATACTTAACCCCTTCATATTTATGTGTCTATTGAGAAGCATCTTAAATGCTGCTATTAATCTACTTCTTGACAGCCTGCTCCAGGCACCCCCCACTCTCTGTGTAAAGTATTTGCCCCGAATCTCTCCCTTGAACTTCCATTCCCCACATCCCACCAATTGCTTCAAGTTCTGGACAAACTCTGCAGGTCACGCAGCCTCCTTTGATGGACCTGGCTACATCTGCTACCTTCTGCAGCCTCGCGCACTTGAATTGCCAAATCAAACCAGAGCAAAGTCCATCAGAAGGTAGGGTGGGAGTGTGATGTTCAGACAAGATGGAAACATTAGATATTTGTTCCCTGCTAGAAGCCAATATGTTGTTGAACTCAACCCTTCAAATTCACTCCGTCAACTGATAGGGGGCAGGTCATGTGACAACACCTGCTGTGATATGTCCACCAGAATTGGCAATCATAACACCACTCCATGCCAGGATAAATTCTGCATTGCAGGATACTGAACCGCAAGCTATCGAAAATCCTGATGGAAGATCATTTACAACACATGACAGCCAAGGAGCATATATCACATCCCATTTCAGTGCTGAACCCCTCCACCAAATTGTGCAAAAGTCTGGTTTTCCAATTGTTTTTTTTCTCTCTCTGTTAATTTCTCCTCTGAAACAGTGGGACCTCTGAATAATAATGGATGTTAAATTAAAAAAAGTTGTTATTTTGGCAGTGTTGAAGTGGACCAGTCAAAAAAACAGAAAGAGGGATGTAGGCAAGGCGGGAGAGAACGGCATTCTGTTACTTTCCAGTTTGGAAATAATGCAGATGTTCAGGGAATGTGCCAGATTATCACATGTATTGAATTAACAAATGCCAGGGTAACAAGTCACTATTGTATCCTGAGACAGCCTGTCACTGGCCTGGCCAAATTGTTAGTGGTTTTAGACTGTGTTCAGGATATGGTATAACGATCAGGGATGAAAAATTATTGAACTCTGTCAAACAAAAAAATTATCTCATCTGCCAAACGAAGTTATATTTCAACATTGGCGGGCTATTGCAACATACACCCAACTTATTTCTTTCTATTCCAAACTGTTTTCTTTCACATTTTGAACATGGAAACTGAAACAAGTTATTCATCCCTCTGAAATTTCTATTCCGTTCAATTACAATTAATTATTACCCTGACTTGACCCACTCATTCACTTTCGATCTCTGCCTCTTGTGACATCTGGAACTCTTTGGAACGAGAGGCTTGGAGAAACTAGGTATTAGCATTGTTCTCTCTGGGTCAGAGTTCTGGGATCTCACCAAGGTGCCCAGTACAACTCGGTCATTAATCTATTCAACTGTGGAAACATCACAGGCTAAGGCCAATATTGGCCTTCGTTCTTGTCTACATGGAAGTATTTTAAATCGAATTAAATATTTAAATTTAGACATACAGCATAATAACATGCAGGATGTAGAGAAAAATGCAATTAAAAATAATGCATGGACATTAGCTTCTCCCTGGGAAATGTCCATTTAAGAGCTTGATAGAAGTAAGAAAGGAAATGTCCTTGAAAACTGTCCCTGAGATTCATGCTTTTAAGCTCATGTATCTTCTGCCCAAGGGAGGGGCAGGGCTTGGAGAAGAGAGTGTGAGCAGGGTGGAATGCATCCCTTAACATGTTGGCAGCCTTCCCAAGACAGCAGGAGGATTTGATTGAGGGGAGTTCTTCAACTTTCCAGCTAAGGGTCTTGGATAGTTGCAGCAAAGAGAGAGGGGAAGGGGAGAGAGAGAGAGAGAGAGAGAGAGAGAGGGAGAGAGAGAGAGAGAGAGAGAGAGAGTATGTGTGTTACAAAATGTACTGCAGTTACTCCCCCAGGTTCTTCAAATTGCTCCCCCCTCCCTCCAACTCATAGCGTCCACCACAAACAGGTAGAAGGGAACATCTTGACCTGCAGATTCTCCTCCAAGACGTTCAGCAACCTGACTCAAAAATATATCATTGATCCTTCATCAGCACTGGATCTCCAAGCTGCAAGGACCAGGGAAGGACCTTTAGCACAACTGCAGCAGTTCAGGAGAGGGGGGGGATAGTCAGTCACCTCCTTGTCAAGGGCAGAGAGGAGTAAGCAATAAATATCCCCCTTGACAATGACAACTGGATCCTTGAAAAACTAGCAAAAATACCAGGGAGGAGAAGATGATGATCTATCTTTTGTCCAAAAGATTTCCTTATCCTTTGTTTGCATCTTTTGTAGCCTAATTGATATGGATAGATTGCACTGATTGGCCAGGTGTAGTTTTACGAACGTACAGTGCAGTTACTAGAACAGAAGAATGAGTGGCATAGAAGATAGATCTGTTGCCTCAAAGAGCCTGAGATCCAAATTTGATCCTAATCCCACGAATCAAGATTCCTTTATTGTCATACTCAAATGCACAAAATATAATAGTGCCCACAATTCATCAACATTTGGCTGCTGTAGAGGCCCACAAAGAGGTGCCACCAGGACAGCGCTCCACCAGTCAGAGAAAGAGAAGCAAAATAAAGGCCCTTCAGAGGCCTTCATTGCCTCCTGACTGTTCCATTTGTCATGGGTTTCTGCCAGATGCTCCTGTTTCCTTCCACTTGCAGGTTTCAAGGTCATTGGGGCACTATAAGCTGCCTCCCTTGTATTGGTGAGTGGTCAAATCAGGAGGGAGTTAATGAAAATGAGTTAATGAATATCGTGTTATATGGCGAGTTCTCCACTGGCCACCGTGACAGAGGTGCACCAAAGAAAAGGTACAAGGACTGCCTAAAGAAATCTCTTGGTGCCTGCCACATTGACCACCGCCAGTGGGCTGATATCGCCTCAAACTGTGCATCTTGGCGCCTCACAGTTTGGCGGGCAGCAACCTCCTTTGAAGAAGACCGCAGAGCCCATCTCACTGACAAAAGGCAAAGGAGGAAAAACCCAACACCCAACCCCAACCAACCAATTTTCCCCTGCAGCCGCTGCAACCGTGTCTGCCTGTCCCGCATCGGACTTGTCAGCCACAAACGAGCCTGCAGCTGACGTGGACTTTTACCCCCTCCATAAATCTTCGTCTGCGAAGCCAAGCCAAAGAAAGAAAAAATAAATAAAAAAAATAAAAAGGGATTCATGTCAGATTAGTGTAAATGCGTGGTTGATGGTCAGCACAGACTTGATGGGCTGAAGGGGTATCTCTGTATTGTTTTTCTCTATGACCTGTGACTAAGGCAGGGGCCTCCAAAGGGGTCAATATTAACCCCTGAGGGTCGATAAATGCCTGTGGGTTAAAAGCCGGTTGATTGAACTTTTGGGGTCAAAAGCAGGGGTGTATCTATGGAAAATTGTGCCTAAGGTAGGGGTGGCCAAACTCTTGCAAGAGCTGACGTTGGTGGTCAACCTCTTGCTGGAGCTGGTGTTGGTGGTCAACATCTTGTGGGAGCTGGCCTTAGTGGCCACCATGTTATATTTGGCTTTGGCCGTTTATTAAGTTGAGAGTGAACGGGAGGATCGAGGAATCATGGATGACTAGCATTATCCACCTGCCCCCCCCCCACCCCCTGGACAGCACTGCCACCCCACCCCAGACAGCACCGCCACCCCACCCCCACCAGACACCCCCCTCCCTGACATACAATGAATACTTCGATGCCTGGGGTTGATGAGAAATCAAGGACTCCATGAAGGGGTCGATGGTCTAAAATGTTTGTGGGCCCAGCATATTTCCCAGCAGGAAAACATGACTGGAGTTTTCTCTCTCAGATCCCAGTCAAAAGGTTTTCCAAGGTCTAATTGTGCATTTTGATTGTCATGGGGTTGGTGGAGGTATGGTGTTGAATTTCAGGAACAGTTTGGTGGAGGCCTATCCTCTTGTATCTCCATGAATGAATCTCTGTGGGATTTGATGGAAGAGTGGGTTGTAAAGAAAGTTTTTGATATATTAGCCTTTATAAATGTACCTCTAAAGGAGTTGAGATGTTATGTTGAAGTTGTTTGAGACATTGGTGAGCCCAAATTTGGAATATTATGTGCATTTCTGGGTACCTAACTACAGGAAGGATATCAATAAGAGTGCAGAAAAGATTTATTAGAGTTTTGCTGGGTCTTCAGGAGTTGAGTTACAGGGTTAAGACTTTATTCCTTGGAGCGAAGAAGAATGAGGGGATATTTGATAGAGATTTACAAGATTATGAGGGGTATAGACAAAATGGATGCAAATAGGTTTTTTCCAGTTAGATTGGGGGAGATAAATACGAAAGGTCATAGTTTTAATCTGAAAGGGGTAAAGGATTAGGGGGAACATTAGGGGGAAGTTCTTCACTCAAAGAATGAATTAGCTGCCATCTGATATGGTGAATGTGGGCTCGATCGTGTGTTTTAAGAATAAAATGGATAGCCACATGGATGGAAGAGGTCTGGAGGGTTATGGAATGGGAGCAAGTCAGTAGGAGTAGAGATAATGGTCAGCACAGACTAGAGGGGCCAAATGGACTGTTTTCTGTGCTGTAGCATTCTGTGGTTCTATAATTTGATAACGATTGATTGTCAAATACATTGGTACAATGTACAACTCAATGAAATTTTTGCTTGCTGTAACCAGATTCACAAGCTACAGTGGAAAACGTTAGATTACCCTATTATGGAAAGGTGTAAGTGTAAAGGATAACTAGATAAATAAACAATGTGGTGAAGATTATCATATAGAATATTGGTGTGTGACACTATCTTGCTTGAATCCCATCTGCACTTGAATTGGGTCTGTTGTGGATCTGTTGGTGAGGATTGTGCCTTGTATATTGTTGTCTGCATGGAAGGGTAACACATTTTTGAATACAGCCGGATTTCAGATGTCTTGATAATTCTCAGTTGACAAGCTGAGGTATTTGTTAGGTTCACGGATGTTGATATGTGTATCCTTGGCCTTGCCACAAGGCTTCTGGGGGATAGAATCTCAAGATTTAATGAAGTAAATTCAGGGCAGAGATGAGGAGGATCTGTTTCTTCTAAAAGAGTGGTGAACCTGTGGAATTCTCTGCCCAAGGAAGCAGAGACGGCTGCCTCATTAAATATATTTAAGACACAGTGAGGTGCACTTTTGAATTGCAGGGGAATTTAGTGTTACAGGGAAAAAAAGAGGCAAGTGGAGCTGAATCACGGTCAGAACAGCACTGATTTCATTGAATGGAGGGACAGGCTGAATGGGCCAGATGGCTAACTCCTACTCCTCTTTCTCATGTTCCTGATGTGTGGCATTCACATCATAATTCAAGCTGTGGCTCCTAGGTGACTGAGAGAAGTTGGTTGAGGAGCATACTGGCAATGACTTTCACTGAGGCAGCTGATGCAAAGTCCCCTCAGTTTTCAATTTGCCCACTTTCTCCACAGTAACCATTGTTGCAATGCACTCTTTCAGCCGCAATGCTCACGAGACCCATCAGATAACCCTCACAGTCCTGCGACTAGAAAAATGAACAAGGTGAGTTGGAACCCCACTCTTCCTCCCCCCCCTCCCCCACCTCCACCTCTCTCAAGTGTCAACCAAAGTGCAGGTGCAGGAAACAAGAGGTCCCCCTTGGAAATTCAGAGGAGTGCTCTGGTCCGCTTCCCGCCCCTGTGCCCTGTTGGCTTCAGCTGACCAAAAGCTGATCCTGCTGCACACTCAGCTGAGGAAAAAAAACTTGCACAATTCCTCAGCCCACTGACCCTCCCCATTGTATATTTATTTTTCTTAAAAATGGCATTAATATGTGTTACAGGATAGAGGTTCCATCTGTACAGCACTTTATTACATCTTGCAGTGCAGCGCTGTGTACTGCTTAATGCCCCTGGGCTACCAGATCGCTGGAGTTTTTAAACAAGTTATTTTAATTGCTTATATGAAGTGTCGATCATTCTGCCATTCTTGGCAGCACAACTCAAGAAAACAAATTCCTCCCCAAGTCAAATCAGACAATCTTTTGATTAAGAACTGAAGTGCCGTTGACATGTTCAGGATTTATTATTGTGAAATTATAAAAATTGGTTCATGCAGAGGACCAAGCAGCTGAGAGAGAGAGAGAGAGAGAGCTTTGCGTGCATGATCAGGTAAATAGAATAGAGTTCAGTAATTGTAAGAAAGGCCTTGTGCTTATGGAGTATCTTGGACAACTTAAGGACATTGCACAAAGTGCTTCACTGTGTCTTTTGAAAAGTGTTTTCACCTGTGTCTTAATCTCAGGCAGCCCCTCTGGATCAATGTACAATGTTCATTCTAAGTTTATTGTCGTATACATAAGTACAATGTACAGATAAACTGAAATTTTTACTTGCTGCAGCCACAAAAATACACAAGATACACCAACAAAGAATTTGAATGACCACAAACATGCCAAGACAGAAAATAAGACCAAATATCAAAGGATAGATTACTCAGAGTAAATATTCACAGTTGCAGTTCCTGCTAGAAATGCAAGTGATGTTTTGGAGATCCCGGGATAGGTTATGCTCAGGCTTAGGGTATTGTGGGGAGTTCAAGACCCTGAGAACAGTTGGATAAAAACTGTTCCAGAAGCTAGTGGTCTTCTAAGTTCTGCACCTTCTGCCCGAAGATAGCAGTGAGAAGAGGTTGTGACCAGAGTGATGGAGGTCCTTTATGATGTTGGTTGTCTACTTAGGCAGTGCCTCACCAATATGTCTGCAATGGGTCAGAAGTCAAAGGACTTGGGTATGTTTTTTACCTTCTCGAGCCTTCTCTGATCCTTGGCATTTGAGTTTCCAGGCCATGATTCAAGATTCAAGGAAGTGTAATACTGCACAAAATTGCCTTCTGCCCTTCGTGACCATGCAACCAATCACTATACTTTCCACAGTGCTCCTACAGAAATTTGATAGGGTACATGATGATATCCTGAATCTCCTCAGTCTTTTCAGAAAGAAAAGGTGATGGGTGCCTTCTGCATAGTTGCCTCAGTGCAGCTTCCAGGACAAGCCACCTATTCCATAGATTCTGAGTGTGGAACTCCGCCACAGGTGAGGACTGCACCTTCTGCTGTGTGCCCTTGGGCTCTGTGTGCTCCCAAGCCAGAGATTGAAGGTGCATAAATGCCCCTTCTCCATTTGGATTGGGCACTGAGCAGGGATGAACATCACTGGAGAAAATGCTTCAGAACATTTTGAGGATATCTTTGAAACAATTTTTCCCAATCTTGTTGTATCGGAGCTCTAACTGAAGTTCTTGTTTTGGAACTCTGGATCCAGAATGGGGACAATGTGGCCCATTCACTGAACCCAACTGAATGGTAAGGAATGGTGGTCTGGGAAAAGGTACTGGAATTGGAAGATATCTGCCAGTAGATTTGAAGGGTTTTAAGCAGGAGGTATTGGTAGTACCTTTCTTGTTTATTGAGATGCCTCATTGAATCAGCCATACCCACAGGCTGGGGAACCCCAGCTGCTCATTTGGCCAAGTGCATAGTTCTAGAGTTCCAGCTTTGAACTTTGAACTGTATTGCTGGTGTATTGGTTCAGTGGTGAAACATATGCTCATGTCTGCTTCAGCTGAGAAATGCTACCGTTCACCTCCAAACAGCAAGAAATGAACAATGACTCACATTATCCAGGGCTCCATTCTGGATCTCCATTGTCTGAGGGGCAGTGGAGATGGGGTGTTCCAGGGCTTCCTTCTGGATCTCTATTGTCTGAAGGGTGATGGAGATGGGGTGTTCCAGGGCTGTGCTGTGGATATCCATTGTCCAAGAGGTGGTGTGTTGGAGGGCTCAGTTGTGAACCTCCATTGTCTGTAGGGGAGTGGAGGTGTTGAACTGCAGGAGCATTTTGGTGGAACCCAATCTTATCGCACTTCTGAGTGAATGAATCATTGTGGAGAGCTTGCTGAAATTGATGGACAGTGTTGTGAAGAAGACTATAGAGGAAAAGACTGGAGTGGTGATACTGGCTTGCATAATCCCCATCTGCATTGCAATTGGGTCAATATTGGGCCTGCCATATATTGCAGCCTGTTATCTATGTGGAAGAGCAACAAATTTCATGCTGATTTGAGTTGAGCAGATTGGAGGCATTGGTAAGATTGACAGAGATCAGGGTCATTGATTGGTTGGACTCTCCACAGGTCTGCAGTCTTTGAATGTGATGAAGACCATGTCCACTGTGCATCTTGATGGACAGAATGCTCACTATGGCTCTCTGTTGACAGAGAAGACAGTTGAGGTGACTACTAGCCAGAGGATGACTCATTGACAATCTTAAATCTCTCTCAAGAGGAAAAGCTAAAAAATGATATCAAGTTTCCTTGAACAAAATCACATCCTCAAGATTCAGGGGAGTAGATTTAAGATGGAGATGAACAAAATCTGTTTTTTCCCCAGAAAGTAGCGAATCTGTGGAATTCTCTACCCAGGGAAGCAGTTGAGGCTACTTCATTAAACATTTTTAAGGTTCAGATAGATGGATTTTTACATAAAAAAAAATAATGATATTGGGAAAAGGTAGGTAGGTGGAGTTGAACCAATGATCAGATCAGCCATGATCTATTGAATGGTGGAGCAGGCTCGATGGGCTGGATAGCCTACTCCATATTCCTAATTCTTATGATCTTATGTTCACACTGATTCATTTGAATTTGTAGGATGTGTTTGCTCAAAATGAAGACGGAATGTTCGAGAAGACATACCCAAACCCTAAGGAATACCTTGAGTCTCCACTATAGGAGAAGCTGGAGACCATTGATAAGCAGAGGACTTCATCTGCCTTCCTGCCTATGAGACTGGTACCAGCATTCACCACACAACCTTTGGCTGCTCACCCTCCTCTTTCAGAATGCCATGTATCCACTCTGAGACATCCTCGACCCTGGCACCAGCAGGGCAATGCACCATCCTGGAGCTTCTCTTGTGACCACATAATCCAGTTATAAAGAACAGAGTGAAAAAGAAAACAGTAGCAGAAGAAGGCCATTTATCCCTTCAAATTTGCTCCACCATTCAATACCATCATGGCTGATCATTATTACTTCAGCTCCCTGTTCCTGCTTCCTCTCCATACCCCTTGATCCCTTTAGCCAGTAGGGTCACACCCAACTCCCTTTTGAGTGAATAGAACAAAGTGACCTCAACAACTTTCTGTGGTGGGGATGTGCACAAGTTTACCACTCTCTGAGTGAAGAAGTTTCCTCTCATCTTGGTCATAAATGGCATCCCTCTTCTCCTTAGACTGTGACCCCCTCCCCCACCCACCCCCTGGTTCTGGACTCCCCCAGCATCAAGAATATTCTTCCTGCATCTAACTGTCTAGTTCTGCAGAAGGTTAGATGTCTCAATCGGATCCCCTTCCATTCTTCTATATTCCGTGGTACCCCAATCTGTCCGTTCTTTCTTTGTACATCAGGCCTACCATCCCAGAAATCAGTCTGGTGAACCTTCTCTGCATCCACCAACCACAAATGTGTTAAAAAAGAACTTGTTAAAAAAACTTTAAATATAAAAACAGTAAGTGCTGGAAATTCTCAGCAGGACAGAATACATTTCTAGGAAGCGACGGTCAAAGACAAATATCCAGGGATTTTACAATATTTATCCTCTTGAAATTTCCTTTGGGATTTTCAATAGCTGTTTAAAATTTGATATTTATTGAAAACATAGTTGTCCTTGGAGAGATTGAATATTCCAGTGGTTCTCAACCTCCTTTTTTCCACTAACATACCACCTTACCTAGTCCCTTCCTGGCCACAGAGCACGTATGCCATAGGTGCTCTGTGATTAGTAAGGGATTACTTAAGATGTTGTTTGAGTGGGAAAGAAAAGGTTGAGTCCCACTGTTCTATATGTACTTTTATATTACATATCTGCGTGGCTTCAGTGAACAGGAGGAATTTTAGTGCAGTTGGATGTTGTACTTAAGTGTAGGTTGGACTACAATGGTTTGCGTCTCTGCACGGTCGGTCTGAGGATGCAACAGGAGCTGGAACGGAAGCTACAAATGCTCATGCCAAAACTTAGAACTTTACTATTTAATCTATTCCCCAGGCTGCCCCCTCACACTCCAGGTTTTAAGCACTCGTGCCCTGTTAAACCCTATCAGCAACTGTCTTACTTACTGTTGGGCCTTGTCTGTAGAACAGTCTTCTCCCCTTTGCCAAAACGCCGTGATTGTAGAGAAGTCAAAATATGATTAAAGGAGGCAAGGGTGCCTCAGATGTTGCTTCATTTCACACCCCCACCCCCCCCCCCCCCCACCGGCCATGTTGGAGTTTGGTGATTTACATGTCACAAAGACATGTTTATATTCAAATTGCTCTTTCTTTCTTGACATTGAACAGAACTTTAATCATTCTGCTGAGTTGAGTGGGTTTGCTGGCATTTACCGCACTTGAAGAGTGTTCTGATGAGGCTTCAGTTTCATCTCCAGCAGTTGAAATGCTGTCACTCAGGAGCTTTCCTGCACTGGATGACTGACAACAATTTGGGATTTTTTTTTGGTGGATGACAAGTGGTGCAATTATGCACTAAATTCAAGGTGCTCAGATTGTGAGTGTCTCCTCTCCACTCCATCATCGCAGACTTGCTGCACGCCATCCCCTCCACTTCCACCTTGTAGCCCTCCCACCGCCCACCCCCCCCGGCCCCAACCCATCTCAGCTTTCGGGGAGGGAGGGTGATAGATCTCACACGACCGATGCTTCACTTGAATTCACTTTATTTCATGAGAAGAATATTATTTTAAAAGTTGCCATAAATGATGTGTGAATGTCTGATATTATGAAGTAAGTGGAAGATTCCTGGCACGCCTCTGGACTACATCTGATCACTCCCATTGAAGTTTTGTGTACCTACCTGTGTGTGAGCTGGAAGCAGAGGGATATTGGCATAAGAAACAGCAGTAGGTTTTGGTTATCTGGGCCGTCGATCCTGCTCTACCATTTAGTATGATCAGGCTGTGGACTCACCTCTATTTACCTGCTCATTCCTTATAACCCATAATTCCCATAATATTCAAAAATCTTATCTGTGGCTTAAATATCTTTAATAAGGCAACCTGTACTGCTTCCTTGGGCAGAGAATTCCCCAGATTCACTATTGTCTGGGAGATGCAGATTCTCTTGATCTCAATTTTATTTTCCACTGGGTCTTAAGGCTATGTGCCCTGCCGCTGGAAACAACTTTCATGCTTCTATTTTAACTAGCCCTTTCATTGATTTTTGTGTTTCTATAAGATCCCCTCTCATTCTTTTGAAATCCAGTGAGATCAGTTCCAGAGGACTAAATCTCTCATCGGCTAACTGCTCACCTCTGAAATCTCCTCTGCTCCACCTCCAAAGCCAGCCTCTCCTTTCTGAAGTCTGGAGATTGGAATTGCAGGCATTCTTTTCCCATTCCTTCCCTCAGCACTTCCACCCCACCCATCACTGATGGAGAAGACTTGGGGAGGGATTGGTCAGGATTGTATAGCAGTTTTGCCTGGACCCATTCCCATCAAACTTCCATTCACTTAGGGCGATGAGCGCGGGGAAATTAGAGGTTAAGGAGGGCCCTAGTTGAGCTGCTGCAATGTCACTATGGACATCCGGTTTGATCTCCACCTCTGGTGCTGTCAGTGTGGAGTTTCCACCTTTTCCCGTGTCCATGTGGGTTTTTCCCAGGTGCCGATTTCCTCCTGAATCCCAACGGTCAACAGCTGGGGGAGTAATTAGCCACAGAAGTTGCCCCCCTACAGTGGGTGAATGGGGAACAGATGGTTTTGCAAGAAGTTACAGGGAAACAAATATTGATGCTGTCTGATTGGAGGTTTATGGTTTATGGGTAGCCTCGGATTTGGCAGTACATGAGGCCATGGACAAACATGTCAGTGTGGCAGTGGTACATGGAGTTAAAGTAGTTGGCCTACTTTTGAGGTTATGCCTCCTCTGAGTCAGCATAACTTCAAAACAAACATAAGCCTCATGGAGTCATACAACTCATCCATGCCTACCAATTTGCCTACCTGTCCTGATCCCATCCACCCAAATCCCTCTGAACAGTCCTTGACCATGTACCTCTCCAAGTGTCCTTTAAACTTTGCTTTCCTTTGGGCGCTCGCTCCACATACCCACCACCCTCTGTGCTTTTTAAAAAAATTATGTATAAATTTAGAACCACACAAATAAAAGCACATAATGAAAAATAATTCAAATCAATACAAATACATGTGATAATAAAACCTCCCTTTATACCACCCTTTCCCCCCCTTCTATCCCCCTACAAAGAAAGAAGAGACAAAGAGAGTAAGAATGGGACAAGAGACCCTCAACAGGGGTGCCTTTTACTTTAAAGTTTCTTATAATATACCAAGACCTTAAGGAGAAGGGAATGTCAGAGCTTCATTTAAATATTAACACCCATATTTTGTAAATATGGGCTCCATATCTTACAAAATATATATTTGTCTCCTAAATTATAAGTAATTTTCTCAAGTGGTATAGAACTCTGGACTTCAGCAAGCCATCGTTCCATACCCAAATCTGATTCAGACTTCCAAGTTATGGCAATACATTTTCTTGCTGTTGCTAAAGCAGTTTTATCAAACTTCTTTTGATACATATTCATTTTCAATTTAGGTTCAATATTCTTAATATCACTCAATAAAAATAACATTAGATCCTGTGGGAATTTAATCCCCATTATTTGTTCCAATAATTTATCCATTTCTAACCAAACAGGTTTAACTTTAGGTCCCTGCAAAAATGTATCAATTTCCTGTCTGCGACTAAAACATAAATCTGAAAGAGTCTAATTCAATTTTCACCACCCTCTGGGTGAAAAAGATGCCCCTTCGCTCCCTTTTAAACCAACCATTTTCCTCTCCCCTTAAACCTACCCCCCTCTCGTTTTGACTACCCCCAGGGAAATATCTTTTCTAGTCCCCTCAATCTCCTCCGATCCAGGGGAAAAAATAGTTTGATCTCATCCATTCCCTTGTTATTTTCTCTCATGTTATAAGGAAATTCAAGAAATATGAGATCGGGAACAAAAAGTTTGGTTTGGTTTTCTTTGGCCAAGATAAATTATTGACCTAATGTGTTTGCATTGAGTGGGAATTAAACTTGGTATAATTATTATTTCTTGATTTGATGCTGAATCATTACCTTACCTATGTTGGCGAAATCCATTATTATACAAAATTGCTACTCCAAATTTTCCAATCACTCATTTTCTTTCATGGATTAAAAAACATGTCTTGTTGTTTAACGTAAACTATTTAAACCAATTAAATAGTTCATACTTTTCATAAGGACAAAAACACTTTGTATATTCATGAATCAACTGTTGGGAGTGAACAACACACGATGTTTTGAGAACTTGTATTCAGCTTGCAACTGCGATGAAATACTGTATCACATATTCCTATGTCCTCTAAGTTTCAGAGGTCACTCTGTAAAAAAAAGTGAGGGATAACTGAGGTTCTCTCTGCAGTTTGATGAATTGGATACTTGTGTTTCTGAGTGCACAGGTCAAGGATTTCAGTGGTTCAGTTCTCTATCTGTGCGCACTTTGCCAGATGTCAGGAAGTGTGCTGAATTAGCTTCAACACCTTGGGTTAGGGAAGGAAGAAGCACAGCAGAGCACAATTTATGAATCTCTGCTGTGTAAGGGAGTCAGACGAGGAACTCCTCCGTGAAGGGTCTCAGGCTGATTCACACTGCCTCTGTTCACACACCAAGCATTGCTCATTGGCGGAACCACAAACAGGAGCTGAATTACTGGAGCTGTATTCTGTCACCACCTTCGAAGTCATGGTGCCAAAGGAGACTGCAGGAAAATAATAACTGGGAGCTTGCTTTTGTTCCTCTTGTAGTAACTCTGTCCTCCTCCCCAGCAGTCTGTCTGAGCCTGACCCAGATGTTTTGCAACTTTGGGGTCATACTTGATTCTTAAGTGGTCTTCTGGCCACGTACATATCTTTATTGTTGCTGCAACACTTGTCTGACTCTATCCCAACTCTACTGCTACTTGGAATACTTCCACCATCCCTTTCTTCATGCCACGATCCAATCATTCCATGCACCAGTTTTTGAGGTCATACATACATTTGAGGTCATTGAATCACCCTAACCTGCACAAACGTCTGCCTCCACTGGTTAAATAATGGCTCAGTTTTTAATTACTTATTTTCAAATCCCTCCAGAGCCTGACCTCCCTTTAACTCTTCCAAATTTGGCCACTTAATTATCTCCAGTTTCGATACCAGACTAACCACCTGGCCATCCACTCACTCTCTCCCCTGGTAGCCTAGTGCCACATTTAATGATTCTCTGTGAAACACCTCGTTACATTGTTGCCACAGAAAAGTTTCTGCTTTGTTGTTTTTCGATCATGAAACACAACAGGATTGTCGGAAACCGTTCAAGGAATTGTTTTCTCCGGCTTTACAATTTCTCCTTTTGCATCGTGTGCTTTGGAGACAGTGATTGAACGAATGTCCAAAGGTCCTTGGAAATTCAGGTGGAAAGACTTTTATTGTAAAGATTGCAGAAAAAGATATATCGTATGCTTTCTCTATTAAAAATATGAAAGGATAAGTAAATTGGTGAATAATAACCTCAAGGATACTGGACACATTGCTGCCTTACAATATTTCTTGTCTGTTGTGGGATGTCCTATTGTCCTTTCTCATGTCCCTGTCCACCACCCCCACCCTCTTTAATATCTCCTCTTTAATTCCAGCACAGCTCCAAAGAGGGCAAAAATTGTTCTCACCTACCCTGAGTGTTGTTTGGTAAAAGGATTATTAGCCTCCATCACATACTTCAACAGCATGATCATTCTTAATATAAGAGCCAAACAGTGAGGGATGTCAAGGAACCGTTTGTCTCCTGTTGGGACCTCGTAGGCCAAGCCTGCGCAACTTGCACTTCGCCTAATGACTTGTGTGTTTCTGCATTGCAGTTTTTGTTCTTCTCTCCTGTCTCTTGATGCTGAGCCTTGGTTTTCTTCCCTCTGACTCACCTTCATTACTCTTCCCTGTTGCAGCTCTGAACGAACCCACCATTGATTACGGCTTCCAGCGGTTGCAGAAGGTTATCCCCAGGCATCCGGGTGACCCAGAGCGACTGCCAAAGGTCAGTAGCGCCATTCTCCACCCCCCCCCCCACACCCCAAGTGAGACAGGTTCTTCACAGTGATGTAGCGAGGCTGGGTTTGCAGATTCTTTTAAAAACCTGGAAATTGAGAAATGAGACCAATGCATCAGGTTGCATTTCTCACTGGTTTCAGTTGAAGGATATGTCATCTCTCTGGTGATGTCCACTAACATATAATTATGAGTTTCCTTTTGCTGCTGACCCCTTCCTATCTATATAGTTGTCCAAATGCCTTTTGAATGTTATTAGGGATAGTGTTGACTATGAACAGTAACTGCTGGTTGCTGGTAATAGAATGTATTGATGATACCCACTGGTTAGCCCCATGTTTAGTAGTCATGGGAAGCAGGATGGCAAGTATCAAGGCTAAATTTCATCATCCTTATCCCAATGGATCAGTTTGCCCACATAGACTGTGGAATCAAACACCAAGGCTCTTTGGCCCACAAGGCTGGACAAGGCTTCACCATCAGCACTCTTACATTAACCATGCATGTGATGTCATGTATGTACTCTGACCATAAATCTGAAATCTGAACCCTTTTGACTCTTCCCTACATGCCCATTGACATCCCTCACCCACATACAACCACTCTCCTGCATGGTAGGGCCACTTTGCAGTGGTCAATTAACCTACCATGCCTTTGGGACGTGGGGATGGGGGGGGGGGGGGGGGGAGGTGGAATCGGAGCATCTGGGAGGAGATATGTGCAACGCACAACAATGCTGGAGAAACTCGGCAGGTATTGGAGTACCCATAAGAAGTGAAAGGCAGTCGGCGTTTCAGGCCTGAATCCTTCTTTAGGAATCTGGAAAACAGGCTGTTGCCTAATTATAAAGGTATGGGAATAGTAGGATAGGGGAGAATAGTCAGGGAGAGGAGCACAGACTAACAGATAAGAGGTAATAGGTGGGTAGTGGTGGGACAATAGAAGAGAAAGAAGATGGGAAGTGATAGGGGAGAGGGCAAAGGGCTAAGGTAGCTCTCTGATTGGAGGAATGGAAGTGGCTGGGGACCTGGGGGAAAAGAGATAGAAGGGTAGGCAAAGAGAGAGAGCGGGGGGGGGGGGGGTTAATGGAATCTGGAGGTCAATATTTGATGCCATCTGCTAAGAATGAATAGAAAGAAGGTGCTGTTCCTCTAATTTGTGGGTAGCCTCAGTTTGGCAGCACATGAGTCCATGGACAAACATGTCAGTGAGGCAGTGGTACATGGAATTGTCCACTGAGAGTCTTGAAACCCACCCAGTTGCAGGAAGAATGTACAAACTCTACACAGACTGCACCCGAGGTTAGGATCGAACGTGGGCCACCAGAGCTGTGAGGCAGAAACTCCATCCTCTGCAGTGTTCCCTAATGACAGAAACTGCCACCTGCTTTTCCATTGATAAAATGGTCTGGAGGTGGGCCAGATTTCACACAGGCTCATACTGATCTGCCAGACCACCACTCAGCTTCCGTGGCCATTTGCCCACTTTAGACGCAGTTGGATGTGCCACATATCCGGTCACCGGCATGCACTTAATTCCTGTGAGCCATCACCCTCCTCACCCCAACCTGCTGCCTTCGAAGCAGTGGGATGATTATGCGGGGCCCACTGTTACAGCCAAAACTTTGTCCTGCAATTTGTACCCAAGTTCAAGGCCTGGAGTGAGCCACAAGCAGCAGCTAGGCCTCGGGGGGGGGGGGGGGTGGGGGGGGGTGGGGGGTGGTTGTCGTTAAGTCCCACCCCACACCATCCTGATGACCATTTAACTGCTTGAACTGTGAAAAGCCCTCTTAATCTTAATCAGAAATATTTAAAAAGAATTGAGCTAATGTACATAATTTTAAAATAAATTGAGGCATTAAAAATAATACATTTCCTTCGAGGCATATTCCTGTTAATTAAAATATTAAGATTGAGGAAGACACAGAAAAGAAAAATTAATTAACTGCACTAACATTTTTAGCACAAACCGGCAAAGTCATGCAAATGAGAGGCACTGTGACACATTACCTCCCGAAGTGTATGCTTAAAGATACAAAGTGTGTCCAGTTCCTCAGCATTCCAGTACATTCCATACTTCCAGGCAGGAGCCAGGAAACATGCTAACTCCTCACAGAACTGTGGGCAACTCACTAGCAACATCCTGTGAATTGAGTCAGCATTCTGCACACAGGACGAGAGCCTCGCCACCAACACCCACCCCCCCCCACCCCCCCCACCACCAACCACCATCATTTAGCTGGTACATCAGAGACACCGTAAGGAGTTGCCAGGATTGAGGTGGAGGCAAGGCTACAATGTAAGAATGATGTACAGTATGATCACACAGAGCGATCAAACCGCTTAATTTCTGTCATGTGGATGTAGGGTACAAAATCTTGCCTTTTCTTGAGTTGGACTGCAGGGAATTCAACAGCCAGCAGAGAGGACACACACAATGCGTACCTTTCTTCCGAGCGGTTTGCCCTCCTGCCTGATCAGGGGCAGGTGGGAGCAAGGGACTGGAGGATGGAGTGTAATTAAATTGACACAGGCTGGAGGAGAACGTTGAGAGAACAGACCCATGCATACATTTTCAATGCTTAATGTGTTTGGCATCAAGAACCTTGCCTAGCAGTGAGCAGAGGGCCACGAGGAAATAAACATTTAAATGTTTTAATTTAAAAACAAACTAACCCAATTGCCAGGCTTCTGATTATCTGGGCTTAAACACATCAAGCTCTGTTGTTAGGCTGAGCTGAACCTCTGTGCAAAGTTCTACTCCCTGGTGTGTCCATGATGAATTACGAGTGAATTATCGCTTGAGCTCAAGTTGGCAGGATTCGTCTGACAGGAAGCAAACGCGATGAATAGATAGAGAAAAAAGGAGGTCAGTTCATATCAAGCTGACAAACATATTTTACTTGTCTGGGCGGTTCACGCAGTGACTGTACTGGGGCAGGGCTGGATAGATTTCCTCCAGTGACTATACGGGGCAGGGCTGGATAGATTTCCTCCAGTGACTGTACGGGAACAGGCTGGATAGATTTCCTCCAGTGACTGTACGGGGGCAGGGCTGGATAGATTTCCTCCAGTGACTGTACGGGGGCAGGGCTGGATAGATTTCCTCCAGTGACTGTACGGGGGCAGGGCAGAGATAGATTTCCTCCAGTGACTGTACGGGGGCAGGGCTGGGATAGATTTCCTCCAGTGACTGTATGGGGGCAAACTGGATAGATTTCCTCCAGTGACTGTACGGGGGCAGGGCTGGGATAGATTTCCTCCAGTGACTGTACGGGGGCAGGGCTGGATAGATTTCCTCCAGTGACTGTACGGGGGCAGGGCTGGATAGATTTCCTCCAGTGACTGTACGGGGGCAGGGCTGGATAGATTTCCTCCAGTGACTGTACGGGTGCAGGGCTGGATAGATTTCCTCCAGTGACTGTACGGGGGCAGGGCTGGATAGATTTCCTCCAGTGACTGTACGGGTGCAGGGCTGGATAGATTTCCTCCAGTGACTGTACGGGGGCAGGGCTGGATAGATTTCCTCCAGTGACTGTACAGGGGCAGGGCTGGATAGATTTCCTCCAGTGACTGTACGGGGCAGGGCTGGATAGATTTCCTCCAGTGACTGTACGGGTGCAGGGCAGAGATAGATTTCCTCCAGTGACTGTACGGGGGCAGGGCTGGGATAGATTTCCTCCAGTGACTGTACGGGGGCAGGGCAGAGATAGATTTCCTCCAGTGAAAGTACGGGGGCAGGGCTGGGATAGATTTCCTCCAGTGACTGTATGGGGGCAGGGCTGGATAGATTTCCTCCAGTGACTGTACGGGTGCAGGGCTGGATAGATTTCCTCCAGTGACTGTACGGGTGCAGGGCTGGATAGATTTCCTCCAGTGACTGTACGGGGGCAGGGCTGGATAGATTTCCTCCAGTGACTGTACAGGGGCAGGGCTGGATAGATTTCCTCCAGTGACTGTACGGGGCAGGGCTGGATAGATTTCCTCCAGTGACTGTACGGGTGCAGGGCTGGATAGATTTCCTCCAGTGACTGTATGGGGGCAGGGCTGGATAGATTTCCTCCAGTGACTGTACAGGGGCAGGGCAGAGATAGATTTCCTCCAGTGACTGTACGGGGGCAGGGCTGGATAGATTTCCTCCAGTGACTGTACGGGGGCAGGGCTGGATAGATTTCCTCCAGTGACTGTACGGGTGCAGGGCTGGGATAGATTTCCTCCAGTGACTGTATGGGGGCAGGACTGGATAGATTTCGTCCAGTTACTGTACGGGGGCGGGGCTGGGATAGATTTCCTCCAGTGACTGTATGGGGGCATGGCTGGATAGATTTCCTCCAGTGACTGTACGGGGGCAGGGCTGGATAGATTTCCTCCAGTGACTGTACGGGTGCAGGGCTGGATAGATTACCTCCAGTGACTGTACGGGGGCAGGGCTAGATAGATTTCCTCCAGTGACTGTACAGGGGCAGGGCTGGATAGATTTCCTCCAGTGACTGTACGGGGCAGGGCTGGATAGATTTCCTCCAGTGACTGTACGGGTGCAGGGCAGAGATAGATTTCCTCCAGTGACTGTACGGGGGCAGGGCTGGGATAGATTTCCTCCAGTGACTGTACGGGGGCAGGGCAGAGATAGATTTCCTCCAGTGACTGTACGGGGGCAAACTGGATAGATTTCCTCCAGTGACTGTACGGGGGCAGTGCTGGATAGATTTCCTCCAGTGACTGAACAGGGGCAGGGCTGGATAGATTTCCTCCATTGACTGTACGGGGCAGGGCTGGATAGATTTCCTCCAGTGACTGTATGGGGGCAGGGCTGGATAGATTTCCTCCAGTGACTGTACAGGGGCAGGGCTGGATAGATTTCCTCCAGTGACTGTACGGGGCAGGGCTGGATAGATTTCCTCCAGTGACTGTACGGGGGCAGGGCTGGATAGATTTCCTCCAGTGACTGTACAGGGGCAGGGCTGGATAGATTTCCTCCAGTGACTGTACGGGGCAAGGCTGGATAGATTTCCTCCAGTGACTGTACGGGGGCAGGGCAGAGATAGATTTCCTCCATTGACTGTACGGGGGCAGGGCTGGGATAGATTTCCTCCAGTGACTGTACGGGGGCAGGGCTGGGATAGATTTCCTCCAGTGACTGTACGGGGGCAGGTCAGAGATAGATTTCCTCCAGTGACTGTACAGGGGCAGGGCTGGATAGATTTCCTCCAGTGACTGTACGGGGCAGGGCTGGATAAATTTCCTCCAGTGACTGTACGGGGGCAGGGCAGAGATAGATTTCCTCCAGTGACTGTACGGGGGCAGGGCTGGGATAGATTTCCTCCAGTGACTGTACGGGGGCAGGGCTGGGATAGATTTCCTCCAGTGACTGTACAGGGGCAGGGCTGGGATAGATTTCCTCCAGTGACTGTACGGGGGCAGGGCTGGATAGATTTCCTCCAGTGACTGTACGGGGGCAGGGCTGGATAGATTTCCTCCAGTGACTGTACGGGTGCAGGGCAGAGATAGATTTCCTCCAGTGACTGTACGGGGGCAGGGCTGGATAGATTTCCTCCAGTGACTGTACGGGGGCAGGGCTGGATAGATTTCCTCCAGTGACTGTACGGGGGCAGGGCTGGATAGATTTCCTCCAGTGACTGTACAGGGGCAGGGCTGGATAGATTTCCTCCAGTGACTGTACGGGGCAGGGCTGGATAAATTTCCTCCAGTGACTGTACGGGGGCAGGGCAGAGATAGATTTCCTCCAGTGACTGTACGGGGGCAGGGCTGGGATAGATTTCCTCCAGTGACTGTACGGGGGCAGGGCTGGGATAGATTTCCTCCAGTGACTGTACAGGGGCAGGGCTGGGATAGATTTCCTCCAGTGACTGTACGGGGGCAGGGCTGGATAGATTTCCTCCAGTGACTGTACGGGGGCAGGGCTGGATAGATTTCCTCCAGTGACTGTACAGGGTGAGGGCTGGATAGATTTCCTCCAGTGACTGTACGGGGGCAGGGCTGGATAGATTTCCTCCAGTGACTGTACGGGTGCAGGGCTGGATAGATTTCCTCCAGTGACTATACGGGGGCAGGGCTGGGATAGATTTCCTCCAGTGACTGTACGGGGGCAGGGCTGGGATAGATTTCCTCCAGTGTCTGTACGGGTGCAGGGCTGGATAGACTTCTTCCAGTGACTGTACGGGGGCAGGGCTGGGATAGATTTCCTCCAGTGACTGTACGGGGGCAGGGCTGGGATAGATTTCCTCCAGTGACTGTATGGGGGCAGGGCTGGATAGATTTCCTCCAGTGACTGTACGGGTGCAGGGCTGGGATAGATTTCCTCCAGTGACTGTATGGGGGCAGGGCTGGATAGATTTCCTCCAGTGACTGTACGGGTGCAGGGCTGGATAGATTTCCTCCAGTGACTGTACGGGGGCAGGGCTGGATAGATTTCCTCCAGTGACTGTACGGGGGCAGGGCTGGATATATTTCCTCCAGTGACTGTACGGGTGCAGGGCTGGATAGATTTCCTCCAGTGACTGTACGGCGGCAGGGCAGAGATAGATTTCCTCCAGTGACTGTACAGGGGCAGGGCTGGGATAGATTTCCTCCAGTGACTGTACGGGGGCAGGGCTGGATAGATTTCCTCCAGTGACTGTACGGGTGCAGGGCAGAGATAGATTTCCTCCAGTGACTGTACGGGGGCAGGGCTGGGATAGATTTTCTCCAGTGACTGTACGGGGGCAGGGCTGGGATAGATTTCCTCCAGTGACTGTACGGGGGAAGGGCTGGGATAGATTTCCTCCAGTGACTGTACGGGGGCAGGGCTGGGATAGATTTCCTCCAGTGACTGTACGGGGGCAGGGCTGGATAGATTTCCTCCAGTGACTGTACGGGGGCAGGGCTGGATAGATTTCCTCCAGTGACTGTACAGGGTGAGGGCAGAGATAGATTTCCTCCAGTGACTGTACGGGGGCAGGGCTGGATAGATTTTCTCCAGTGACTGTACGGGGGCAGGGCTGGATAGATTTCCTCCAGTGACTGTACGGGTGCAGGGCTGGATAGATTTCCTCCAGTGACTGTACGGGGGCAGGGCTGGATAGATTTCCTCCAGTGACTGTACAGGGGCAGGGCTGGATAGATTTCCTCCAGTGACTGTACGGGGGCAGGGCTGGATAGATTTCCTCCAGTGACTGTAAGGGTGCAGGGCTGGATAGATTTCCTCCAGTGACTGTACGGGGGCAGGGCTGGGATAGATTTCCTCCAGTGACTGTATGGGGGCAGGGCTGGATAGATTTCCTCCAGTGACTGTACGGGTGCAGGGCTGGGATAGATTTCCTCCAGTGACTGTATGGGGGCAGGGCTGGATAGATTTCCTCCAGTGACTGTACGGGTGCAGGGCTGGATAGATTTCCTCCAGTGACTGTACGGGGGCAGGGCTAGATAGATTTCCTCCAGTGACTGTACAGGGGCAGGGCTGGATAGATTTCCTCCAGTGACTGTACGGGGCAGGGCTGGATAGATTTCCTCCAGTGACTGTACGGGTGCAGGGCAGAGATAGATTTCCTCCAGTGACTGTACGGGGGCAGGGCTGGGATAGATTTCCTCCAGTGACTGTACGGGGGCAGGGCAGAGATAGATTTCCTCCAGTGACTGTACGGGGGCAAACTGGATAGATTTCCTCCAGTGACTGTACGGGGGCAGTGCTGGATAGATTTCCTCCAGTGACTGAACAGGGGCAGGGCTGGATAGATTTCCTCCATTGACTGTACGGGGCAGGGCTGGATAGATTTCCTCCAGTGACTGTATGGGGGCAGGGCTGGATAGATTTCCTCCAGTGACTGTACAGGGGCAGGGCTGGATAGATTTCCTCCAGTGACTGTACGGGGCAGGGCTGGATAGATTTCCTCCAGTGACTGTACGGGGGCAGGGCTGGATAGATTTCCTCCAGTGACTGTACAGGGGCAGGGCTGGATAGATTTCCTCCAGTGACTGTACGGGGCAAGGCTGGATAGATTTCTTCCAGTGACTGTACGGGGGCAGGGCAGAGATAGATTTCCTCCAGTGACTGTACGGGGGCAGGGCTGGGATAGATTTCCTCCACTGACTGTACGGGGGCAGGGCTGGGATAGATTTCCTCCAGTGACTGTACGGGGGCAGGTCAGAGATAGATTTCCTCCAGTGACTGTACAGGGGCAGGGCTGGATAGATTTCCTCCAGTGACTGTACGGGGCAGGGCTGGATAAATTTCCTCCAGTGACTGTACGGGGGCAGGGCAGAGATAGATTTCCTCCAGTGACTGTACGGGGGCAGGGCTGGGATAGATTTCCTCCAGTGACTGTACGGGGGCAGGGCTGGGATAGATTTCCTCCAGTGACTGTACAGGGGCAGGGCTGGGATAGATTTCCTCCAGTGACTGTACGGGGGCAGGGCTGGATAGATTTCCTCCAGTGACTGTACGGGGGCAGGGCTGGATAGATTTCCTCCAGTGACTGTACGGGTGCAGGGCAGAGATAGATTTCCTCCAGTGACTGTACGGGGGCAGGGCTGGATAGATTTCCTCCAGTGACTGTACGGGGGCAGGGCTGGATAGATTTCCTCCAGTGACTGTACGGGGGCAGGGCTGGATAGATTTCCTCCAGTGACTGTACAGGGGCAGGGCTGGATAGATTTCCTCCAGTGACTGTACGGGGCAGGGCTGGATAAATTTCCTCCAGTGACTGTACGGGGGCAGGGCAGAGATAGATTTCCTCCAGTGACTGTACGGGGGCAGGGCTGGGATAGATTTCCTCCAGTGACTGTACGGGGGCAGGGCTGGGATAGATTTCCTCCAGTGACTGTACAGGGGCAGGGCTGGGATAGATTTCCTCCAGTGACTGTACGGGGGCAGGGCTGGATAGATTTCCTCCAGTGACTGTACGGGGGCAGGGCTGGATAGATTTCCTCCAGTGACTGTACAGGGTGAGGGCTGGATAGATTTCCTCCAGTGACTGTACGGGGGCAGGGCTGGATAGATTTCCTCCAGTGACTGTACGGGTGCAGGGCTGGATAGATTTCCTCCAGTGACTATACGGGGGCAGGGCTGGGATAGATTTCCTCCAGTGACCGTACGGGGGCAGGGCTGGGATAGATTTCCTCCAGTGTCTGTACGGGTGCAGGGCTGGATAGACTTCTTCCAGTGACTGTACGGGGGCAGGGCTGGGATAGATTTCCTCCAGTGACTGTACGGGGGCAGGGCTGGGATAGATTTCCTCCAGTGACTGTATGGGGGCAGGGCTGGATAGATTTCCTCCAGTGACTGTACGGGTGCAGGGCTGGGATAGATTTCCTCCAGTGACTGTATGGGGGCAGGGCTGGATAGATTTCCTCCAGTGACTGTACGGGTGCAGGGCTGGATAGATTTCCTCCAGTGACTGTACGGGGGCAGGGCTGGATAGATTTCCTCCAGTGACTGTACGGGGGCAGGGCTGGATAGATTTCCTCCAGTGACTGTACGGGTGCAGGGCTGGATAGATTTCCTCCAGTGACTGTACGGCGGCAGGGCAGAGATAGATTTCCTCCAGTGACTGTACAGGGGCAGGGCTGGGATAGATTTCCTCCAGTGACTGTACGGGGGCAGGGCTGGATAGATTTCCTCCAGTGACTGTACGGGTGCAGGGCAGAGATAGATTTCCTCCAGTGACTGTACGGGGGCAGGGCTGGGATAGATTTTCTCCAATGACTGTACGGGGGCAGGGCTGGGATAGATTTCCTCCAGTGACTGTACGGGGGCAGGGCTGGGATAGATTTCCTCCAGTGACTGTACGGGGGCAGGGCTGGGATAGATTTCCTCCAGTGACTGTATGGGGGCAGGGCTGGATAGATTTCCTCCAGTGACTGTACGGGTGCAGGGCTGGGATAGATTTCCTCCAGTGACTGTATGGGGGCAGGGCTGGATAGATTTCCTCCAGTGACTGTACGGGTGCAGGGCTGGATAGATTTCCTCCAGTGACTGTACGGGGGCAGGGCTGGATAGATTTCCTCCAGTGACTGTACGGGGGCAGGGCTGGATATATTTCCTCCAGTGACTGTACGGGTGCAGGGCTGGATAGATTTCCTCCAGTGACTGTACGGCGGCAGGGCAGAGATAGATTTCCTCCAGTGACTGTACAGGGGCAGGGCTGGGATAGATTTCCTCCAGTGACTGTACGGGGGCAGGGCTGGATAGATTTCCTCCAGTGACTGTACGGGTGCAGGGCAGAGATAGATTTCCTCCAGTGACTGTACGGGGGCAGGGCTGGGATAGATTTTCTCCAGTGACTGTACGGGGGCAGGGCTGGGATAGATTTCCTCCAGTGACTGTACGGGGGAAGGGCTGGGATAGATTTCCTCCAGTGACTGTACGGGGGCAGGGCTGGGATAGATTTCCTCCAGTGACTGTACGGGGGCAGGGCTGGATAGATTTCCTCCAGTGACTGTACGGGGGCAGGGCTGGATAGATTTCCTCCAGTGACTGTACAGGGTGAGGGCAGAGATAGATTTCCTCCAGTGACTGTACGGGGGCAGGGCTGGATAGATTTCCTCCAGTGACTGTACGGGGGCAGGGCTGGATAGATTTCCTCCAGTGACTGTACGGGTGCAGGGCTGGATAGATTTCCTCCAGTGACTGTACGGGGGCAGGGCTGGATAGATTTCCTCCAGTGACTGTACAGGGGCAGGGCTGGATAGATTTCCTCCAGTGACTGTACGGGGGCAGGGCTGGATAGATTTCCTCCAGTGACTGTAAGGGTGCAGGGCTGGATAGATTTCCTCCAGTGACTGTACGGGGGCAGGGCTGGGATAGATTTCCTCCAGTGACTGTATGGGGGCAGGGCTGGATAGATTTCCTCCAGTGACTGTACGGGTGCAGGGCTGGGATAGATTTCCTCCAGTGACTGTATGGGGGCAGGGCTGGATAGATTTCCTCCAGTGACTGTACGGGTGCAGGGCTGGATAGATTTCCTCCAGTGACTGTACGGGGGCAGGGCTAGATAGATTTCCTCCAGTGACTGTACAGGGGCAGGGCTGGATAGATTTCCTCCAGTGACTGTACGGGGCAGGGCTGGATAGATTTCCTCCAGTGACTGTACGGGTGCAGGGCAGAGATAGATTTCCTCCAGTGACTGTACGGGGGCAGGGCTGGGATAGATTTCCTCCAGTGACTGTACGGGGGCAGGGCAGAGATAGATTTCCTCCAGTGACTGTACGGGGGCAAACTGGATAGATTTCCTCCAGTGACTGTACGGGGGCAGTGCTGGATAGATTTCCTCCAGTGACTGAACAGGGGCAGGGCTGGATAGATTTCCTCCATTGACTGTACGGGGCAGGGCTGGATAGATTTCCTCCAGTGACTGTATGGGGGCAGGGCTGGATAGATTTCCTCCAGTGACTGTACAGGGGCAGGGCTGGATAGATTTCCTCCAGTGACTGTACGGGGCAGGGCTGGATAGATTTCCTCCAGTGACTGTACGGGGGCAGGGCTGGATAGAGTTCCTCCAGTGACTGTACAGGGGCAGGGCTGGATAGATTTCCTCCAGTGACTGTACGGGGCAAGGCTGGATAGATTTCTTCCAGTGACTGTACGGGGGCAGGGCAGAGATAGATTTCCTCCAGTGACTGTACGGGGGCAGGGCTGGGATAGATTTCCTCCACTGACTGTACGGGGGCAGGGCTGGGATAGATTTCCTCCAGTGACTGTACGGGGGCAGGTCAGAGATAGATTTCCTCCAGTGACTGTACAGGGGCAGGGCTGGATAGATTTCCTCCAGTGACTGTACGGGGCAGGGCTGGATAAATTTCCTCCAGTGACTGTACGGGGGCAGGGCAGAGATAGATTTCCTCCAGTGACTGTACGGGGGCAGGGCTGGGATAGATTTCCTCCAGTGACTGTACGGGGGCAGGGCTGGGATAGATTTCCTCCAGTGACTGTACAGGGGCAGGGCTGGGATAGATTTCCTCCAGTGACTGTACGGGGGCAGGGCTGGATAGATTTCCTCCAGTGACTGTACGGGGGCAGGGCTGGATAGATTTCCTCCAGTGACTGTACGGGTGCAGGGCAGAGATAGATTTCCTCCAGTGACTGTACGGGGGCAGGGCTGGATAGATTTCCTCCAGTGACTGTACGGGGGCAGGGCTGGATAGATTTCCTCCAGTGACTGTACGGGGGCAGGGCTGGATAGATTTCCTCCAGTGACTGTACAGGGGCAGGGCTGGATAGATTTCCTCCAGTGACTGTACGGGGCAGGGCTGGATAAATTTCCTCCAGTGACTGTACGGGGGCAGGGCAGAGATAGATTTCCTCCAGTGACTGTACGGGGGCAGGGCTGGGATAGATTTCCTCCAGTGACTGTACGGGGGCAGGGCTGGGATAGATTTCCTCCAGTGACTGTACAGGGGCAGGGCTGGGATAGATTTCCTCCAGTGACTGTACGGGGGCAGGGCTGGATAGATTTCCTCCAGTGACTGTACGGGGGCAGGGCTGGATAGATTTCCTCCAGTGACTGTACAGGGTGAGGGCTGGATAGATTTCCTCCAGTGACTGTACGGGGGCAGGGCTGGATAGATTTCCTCCAGTGACTGTACGGGTGCAGGGCTGGATAGATTTCCTCCAGTGACTATACGGGGGCAGGGCTGGGATAGATTTCCTCCAGTGACCGTACGGGGGCAGGGCTGGGATAGATTTCCTCCAGTGTCTGTACGGGTGCAGGGCTGGATAGACTTCTTCCAGTGACTGTACGGGGGCAGGGCTGGGATAGATTTCCTCCAGTGACTGTACGGGGGCAGGGCTGGGATAGATTTCCTCCAGTGACTGTATGGGGGCAGGGCTGGATAGATTTCCTCCAGTGACTGTACGGGTGCAGGGCTGGGATAGATTTCCTCCAGTGACTGTATGGGGGCAGGGCTGGATAGATTTCCTCCAGTGACTGTACGGGTGCAGGGCTGGATAGATTTCCTCCAGTGACTGTACGGGGGCAGGGCTGGATAGATTTCCTCCAGTGACTGTACGGGGGCAGGGCTGGATAGATTTCCTCCAGTGACTGTACGGGTGCAGGGCTGGATAGATTTCCTCCAGTGACTGTACGGCGGCAGGGCAGAGATAGATTTCCTCCAGTGACTGTACAGGGGCAGGGCTGGGATAGATTTCCTCCAGTGACTGTACGGGGGCAGGGCTGGATAGATTTCCTCCAGTGACTGTACGGGTGCAGGGCAGAGATAGATTTCCTCCAGTGACTGTACGGGGGCAGGGCTGGGATAGATTTTCTCCAATGACTGTACGGGGGCAGGGCTGGGATAGATTTCCTCCAGTGACTGTACGGGGGAAGGGCTGGGATAGATTTCCTCCAGTGACTGTACGGGGGCAGGGCTGGGATAGATTTCCTCCAGTGACTGTACGGGGGCAGGGCTGGATAGATTTCCTCCAGTGACTGTACGGGGGCAGGGCTGGATAGATTTCCTCCAGTGACTGTACAGGGTGAGGGCAGAGATAGATTTCCTCCAGTGACTGTACGGGGGCAGGGCTGGATAGATTTCCTCCAGTGACTGTACGGGGGCAGGGCTGGATAGATTTCCTCCAGTGACTGTACGGGTGCAGGGCTGGATAGATTTCCTCCAGTGACTGTACGGGGGCAGGGCTGGATAGATTTCCTCCAGTGACTGTACAGGGGCAGGGCTGGATAGATTTCCTCCAGTGACTGTACGGGGGCAGGGCTGGATAGATTTCCTCCAGTGACTGTAAGGGTGCAGGGCTGGATAGATTTCCTCCAGTGACTGTACGGGGGCAGGGCTGGATAGATTTCCTCCAGTGACTGTACAGGAGCAGGGCTGGATAGATTTCCTCCAGTGACTGTACGGGGCAGGGCTGGATAGATTTCCTCCAGTGACTGTACGGGGGCAGGGCTGGATAGATTTCCTCCAGTGACTGTATGGGTGCAGGGCTGGATAGATTTCCTCCAGTGACTATACGGGGGCAGGGCTGGGATAGATTTCCTCCAGTGACTGTACGGGGGCAGGGCTGGGATAGATTTCCTCCAGTGACTGTACGGGTGCAGGGCTGGATAGATTTCCTCCAGTGACTGTACGGGGGCAGGGCTGGGATAGATTTCCTCCAGTGACTGTACGGGGGCAGGGCTGGGATAGATTTCCTCCAGTGACTGTATGGGGGCAGGGCTGGATAGATTTCCTCCAGTGACTGTACGGGTGCAGGGCTGGGATAGATTTCCTCCAGTGACTGTATGGGGGCAGGGCTGGATAGATTTCCTCCAGTGACTGTACGGGTGCAGGGCTGGATAGATTTCCTCCAGTGACTGTACGGGGGCAGGGCTGGATAGATTTTCTCAAGTGACTGTACGGGGGCAGGGCTGGATAGATTTCCTCCAGTGACTGTACGGGTGCAGGGCTGGATAGATTTCCTCCAGTGACTGTACGGCGGCAGGGCTGGATAGATTTCCTCCAGTGACTGTACAGGGGCAGGGCTGGATAGATTTCCTCCAGTGACTGTACGGGGCAGGGCTGGATAGATTTCCTCCAGTGACTGTACGGGTGCAGGGCAGAGATAGATTTCCTCCAGTGACTGTACGGGGGCAGGGCTGGGATAGATTTCCTCCAGTGACTGTACGGGGGCAGGGCTGGGATAGATTTCCTCCAGTGACTGTACGGGGGCAGGGCTGGATAGATTTCCTCCAGTGACTGTACGGGGGCAGGGCAGAGATAGATTTCCTCCAGTGACTGTACGGGGGCAGGGCTGGGATAGATTTCCTCCAGTGACTGTATGGGGGCAAACTGGATAGATTTCCTCCAGTGACTGTACGGGGGCAGGGCTGGGATAGATTTCCTCCAGTGACTGTACGGGGGCAGGGCTGGATAGATTTCCTCAAGTGACTGTACGGGGGCAGGGCTGGATAGATTTCCTCCAGTGACTGTACGGGGGCAGGGCTGGATAGATTTCCTCCAGTGACTGTACGGGTGCAGGGCTGGATAGATTTCCTCCAGTGACTGTACGGGGGCAGGGCTGGATAGATTTCCTCCAGTGACTGTACGGGTGCAGGGCTGGATAGATTTCCTCCAGTGACTGTACGGGGGCAGGGCTGGATAGATTTCCTCCAGTGACTGTACAGGGGCAGGGCTGGATAGATTTCCTCCAGTGACTGTACAGGGCAGGGCTGGATAGATTTCCTCCAGTGACTGTACGGGTGCAGGGCAGAGATAGATTTCCTCCAGTGACTGTACGGGGGCAGGGCTGGGATAGATTTCCTCCAGTGACTGTACGGGGGCAGGGCAGAGATAGATTTCCTCCAGTGAAAGTACGGGGGAAGGGCTGGGATAGATTTCCTCCAGTGACTGTATGGGGGCAGGGCTGGATAGATTTCCTCCAGTGACTGTACGGGTGCAGGGCTGGATAGATTTCCTCCAGTGACTGTACGGGTGCAGGGCTGGATAGATTTCCTCCAGTGACTGTACGGGGGCAGGGCTGGATAGATTTCCTCCAGTGACTGTACAGGGGCAGGGCTGGATAGATTTCCTCCAGTGACTGTACGGGGCAGGGCTGGATAGATTTCCTCCAGTGACTGTACGGGTGCAGGGCTGGATAGATTTCCTCCAGTGACTGTATGGGGGCAGGGCTGGATAGATTTCCTCCAGTGACTGTACAGGGGCAGAGCAGAGATAGATTTCCTCCAGTGACTGTACGGGGGCAGGGCTGGATAGATTTCCTCCAGTGACTGTACGGGGGCAGGGCTGGATAGATTTCCTCCAGTGACTGTACGGGTGCAGGGCTGGGATAGATTTCCTCCAGTGACTGTATGGGTGCAGGACTGGATAGATTTCCTCCAGTGACTGTACGGGGGCAGGGCTGGGATAGATTTCCTCCAGTGACTGTATGGGGGCATGGCTGGATAGATTTCCTCCAGTGACTGTACGGGGGCAGGGCTGGATAGATTTCCTCCAGTGACTGTACGGGGGCAGGGCTGGATAGATTTCCTCCAGTGACTGTACGGGTGCAGGGCTGGATAGATTTCCTCCAGTGACTGTACGGGGGCAGGGCTGGATAGATTTCCTCCAGTGACTGTACAGGGGCAGGGCTGGATAGATTTCCTCCAGTGACTGTACGGGGCAGGGCTGGATAGATTTCCTCCAGTGACTGTACGGGTGCAGGGCAGAGATAGATTTCCTCCAGTGACTGTACGGGTGCAGGGCTGGGATAGATTTCCTCCAGTGACTGTACGGGGGCAGGGCTGGATAGATTTCCTCCAGTGACTGTACGGGGGCAGGGCTTGATAGATTTCCTCCAGTGACTGTACGGGTGCAGGGCTGGGATAGATTTCCTCCAGTGACTGTATGGGGGCAGGACTGGATAGATTTCCTCCAGTGACTGTACGGGTGCAGGGCTGGGATAGATTTCCTCCAGTGACTGTATGGGGGCAGGACTGGATAGATTTCCTCCAGTGACTGTACGGGGGCAGGGCTGGATAGATTTCCTCCAGTGACTGTACGGGGCAGGGCTGGATAGATTTCCTCCAGTGACTGTACGGGTGCAGGGCTGGATAGATTTCCTCCAGTGACTGTATGGGGGCAGAGCTGGATAGATTTCCTCCAGTGACTGTACAGGGGCAGGGCAGAGATAGATTTCCTCCAGTGACTGTACGGGGGCAGGGCTGGATAGATTTCCTCCAGTGACTGTACGGGGGCAGGGCTGGATAGATTTCCTCCAGTGACTGTATGGGGGCAGGACTGGATAGATTTCCTCCAGTGACTGTACGGGGGCAGGGCTGGGATAGATTTCCTCCAGTGACTGTATGGGGGCATGGCTGGATAGATTTCCTCCAGTGACTGTACGGGGGCAGGGCTGGATAGATTTCCTCCAGTGACTGTACGGGTGCAGGGCTGGATAGATTTCCTCCAGTGACTGTACGGGGGCAGGGCTAGATAGATTTCCTCCAGTGACTGTACAGGGGCAGGGCTGGATAGATTTCCTCCAGTGACTGTACGGGGCAGGGCTGGATAGATTTCCTCCAGTGACTGTACGGGTGCAGGGCAGAGATAGATTTCCTCCAGTGACTGTACGGGGGCAGGGCTGGGATAGATTTCCTCCAGTGACTGTACGGGGGCAGGGCAGAGATAGATTTCCTCCAGTGACTGTACGGGGGCAAACTGGATAGATTTCCTCCAGTGACTGTACGGGGGCAGTGCTGGATAGATTTCCTCCAGTGACTGAACAGGGGCAGGGCTGGATAGATTTCCTCCATTGACTGTACGGGGCAGGGCTGGATAGATTTCCTCCAGTGACTGTATGGGGGCAGGGCTGGATAGATTTCCTCCAGTGACTGTACAGGGGCAGGGCTGGATAGATTTCCTCCAGTGACTGTACGGGGCAGGGCTGGATAGATTTCCTCCAGTGACTGTACGGGGGCAGGGCTGGATAGATTTCCTCCAGTGACTGTACAGGGGCAGGGCTGGATAGATTTCCTCCAGTGACTGTACGGGGCAGGGCTGGATAGATTTCCTCCAGTGACTGTACGGGGGCAGGGCAGAGATAGATTTCCTCCAGTGACTGTACGGGGGCAGGGCTGGGATAGATTTCCTCCAGTGACTGTACGGGGGCAGGGCTGGGATAGATTTCCTCCAGTGACTGTACGGGGGCAGGGCAGAGATAGATTTCCTCCAGTGACTGTACAGGGGCAGGGCTGGATAGATTTCCTCCAGTGACTGTACGGGGCAGGGATGGATAAATTTCCTCCAGTGACTGTACGGGGGCAGGGCAGAGATAGATTTCCTCCAGTGACTGTACGGGGGCAGGGCTGGGATAGATTTCCTCCAGTGACTGTACGGGGGCAGGGCTGGGATAGATTTCCTCCAGTGACTGTACAGGGGCAGGGCTGGGATAGATTTCCTCCAGTGACTGTACGGGGGCAGGGCTGGATAGATTTCCTCCAGTGACTGTACGGGGGCAGGGCTGGATAGATTTCCTCCAGTGACTGTACGGGTGCAGGGCAGAGATAGATTTCCTCCAGTGACTGTACGGGGGCAGGGCTGGATAGATTTCCTCCAGTGACTGTACGGGGGCAGGGCTGGATAGATTTCCTCCAGTGACTGTACGGGGGCAGGGCTGGATAGATTTCCTCCAGTGACTGTACAGGGGCAGGGCTGGATAGATTTCCTCCAGTGACTGTACGGGGCAGGGCTGGATAAATTTCCTCCAGTGACTGTACGGGGGCAGGGCAGAGATAGATTTCCTCCAGTGACTGTACGGGGGCAGGGCTGGGATAGATTTCCTCCAGTGACTGTACGGGGGCAGGGCTGGGATAGATTTCCTCCAGTGACTGTACAGGGGCAGGGCTGGGATAGATTTCCTCCAGTGACTGTACGGGGGCAGGGCTGGATAGATTTCCTCCAGTGACTGTACGGGGGCAGGGCTGGATAGATTTCCTCCAGTGACTGTACAGGGTGAGGGCTGGATAGATTTCCTCCACTGACTGTACGGGGGCAGGGCTGGATAGATTTCCTCCAGTGACTGTACGGGTGCAGGGCTGGATAGATTTCCTCCAGTGACTATACGGGGGCAGGGCTGGGATAGATTTCCTCCAGTGACTGTACGGGTGCAGGGCTGGGATAGATTTCCTCCAGTGACTGTACGGGTGCAGGGCTGGATAGACTTCCTCCAGTGACTGTACGGGGGCAGGGCTGGGATAGATTTCCTCCAGTGACTGTACGGGGGCAGGGCTGGGATAGATTTCCTCCAGTGACTGTATGGGGGCAGGGCTGGATAGATTTCCTCCAGTGACTGTACGGGTGCAGGGCTGGGATAGATTTCCTCCAGTGACTGTATGGGGGCAGGGCTGGATAGATTTCCTCCAGTGACTGTACGGGTGCAGGGCTGGATAGATTTCCTCCAGTGACTGTACGGGGGCAGGGCTGGATAGATTTCCTCCAGTGACTGTACGGGGGCAGGTCTGGATAGATTTCCTCCAGTGACTGTACGGCGGCAGGGCAGAGATAGATTTCCTCCAGTGACTGTACAGGGGCAGGGCTGGGATAGATTTCCTCCAGTGACTGTACGGGGGCAGGGCTGGATAGATTTCCTCCAGTGACTGTACGGGTGCAGGGCAGAGATAGATTTCCTCCAGTGACTGTACGGGGGCAGGGCTGGGATAGATTTTCTCCAGTGACTGTACGGGGGCAGGGCTGGGATAGATTTCCTCCAGTGACTGTATGGGGGAAGGGCTGGGATAGATTTCCTCCAGTGACTGTATGGGGGCAGGGCTGGGATAGATTTCCTCCAGTGACTGTACGGGGGCAGGGCTGTATAGATTTCCTCCAGTGACTGTACGGGGGCAGGGCTGGATAGATTTCCTCCAGTGACTGTACAGGGTGAGGGCAGAGATAGATTTCCTCCAGTGACTGTACGGGGGCAGGGCTGGATAGATTTCCTCCAGTGACTGTACGGGGGCAGGGCTGGATAGATTTCCTCCAGTGACTGTACGGGTGCAGGGCTGGATAGATTTCCTCCAGTGACTGTACGGGGGCAGGGCTGGATAGATTTCCTCCAGTGACTGTACAGGGGCAGGGCTGGATAGATTTCCTCCAGTGACTGTACGGGGGCAGGGCTGGATAGATTTCCTCCAGTGACTGTAAGGGTTCAGGGCTGGATAGATTTCCTCCAGTGACTGTACGGGGGCAGGGCTGGATAGATTTCCTCCAGTGACTGTACAGGAGCAGGGCTGGATAGATTTCCTACAGTGACTGTACGGGGCAGGGCTGGATAGATTTCCTCCAGTGACTGTACGGGGGCAGGGCTGGATAGATTTCCTCCAGTGACTGTACGGGTGCACGGCTGGATAGATTTCCTCCAGTGACTATACGGGGGCAGGGCTGGGATAGATTTCCTCCAGTGACTGTACGGGGGCAGGGCTGGGATAGATTTCCTCCAGTGACTGTACGGGTGCAGGGCTGGATAGATTTCCTCCAGTGACTGTACGGGGGCAGGGCTGGGATAGATTTCCTCCAGTGACTGTACGGGGGCAGGGCTGGGATAGATTTCCTCCAGTGACTGTATGGGGGCAGGGCTGGATAGATTTCCTCCAGTGACTGTACGGGTGCAGGGCTGGGATAGATTTCCTCCAGTGACTGTATGGGGGCAGGGCTGGATAGATTTCCTCCAGTGACTGTACGGGTGCAGGGCTGGATAGATTTCCTCCAGTGACTGTACGGGGGCAGGGCTGGATAGATTTTCTCCAGTGACTGTACGGGGGCAGGGCTGGATAGATTTCCTCCAGTGACTGTACGGGTGCAGGGCTGGATAGATTTCCTCCAGTGACTGTACGGCGGCAGGGCTGGATAGATTTCCTCCAGTGACTGTACAGGGGCAGGGCTGGATAGATTTCCTCCAGTGACTGTACGGGGCAGGGCTGGATAGATTTCCTCCAGTGACTGTACGGGGGCAGGGCTGGGATAGATTTCCTCCAGTGACTGTACGGGGGCAGGGCTGGGATAGATTTCCTCCAGTGACTCTACGGGGGCAGGGCTGGATAGATTTCCTCCAGTGACTGTACGGGGGCAGGGCAGAGATAGATTTCCTCCAGTGACTGTACGGGGGCAGGGCTGGGATAGATTTCCTCCAGTGACTGTATGGGGGCAAACTGGATAGATTTCCTCCAGTGACTGTACGGGGGCAGGGCTGGGATAGATTTCCTCCAGTGACTGTACGGGGGCAGGGCTGGATAGATTTCCTCAAGTGACTGTACGGGGGCAGGGCTGGATAGATTTCCTCCAGTGACTGTACGGGGGCAGGGCTGGATAGATTTCCTCCAGTGACTGTACGGGTGCAGGGCTGGATAGATTTCCTCCAGTGACTGTACGGGGGCAGGGCTGGATAGATTTCCTCCAGTGACTGTACGGGTGCAGGGCTGGATAGATTTCCTCCAGTGACTGTACGGGGGCAGGGCTGGATAGATTTCCTCCAGTGACTGTACAGGGGCAGGGCTGGATAGATTTCCTCCAGTGACTGTACAGGGCAGGGCTGGATAGATTTCCTCCAGTGACTGTACGGGTGCAGGGCAGAGATAGATTTCCTCCAGTGACTGTACGGGGGCAGGGCTGGGATAGATTTCCTCCAGTGACTGTACGGGGGCAGGGCAGAGATAGATTTCCTCCAGTGAAAGTACGGGGGCAGGGCTGGGATAGATTTCCTCCAGTGACTGTATGGGGGCAGGGCTGGATAGATTTCCTCCAGTGACTGTACGGGTGCAGGGCTGGATAGATTTCCTCCAGTGACTACGGGTGCAGGGCTGGATAGATTTCCTCCAGTGACTGTACGGGGGCAGGGCTGGATAGATTTCCTCCAGTGACTGTACAGGGGCAGGGCTGGATAGATTTCCTCCAGTGACTGTACGGGTGCAGGGCTGGATAGATTTCCTCCAGTGACTGTACGGGTGCAGGGCTGGATAGATTTCCTCCAGTGACTGTATGGGGGCAGGGCTGGATAGATTTCCTCCAGTGACTGTACAGGGGCAGAGCAGAGATAGATTTCCTCCAGTGACTGTATGGGGGCAGGGCTGGATAGATTTCCTCCAGTGACTGTACGGGGGCAGGGCTGGATAGATTTCCTCCAGTGACTGTACGGGTGCAGGGCTGGGATAGATTTCCTCCAGTGACTGTATGGGGGCAGGACTGGATAGATTTCCTCCAGTGACTGTACGGGGGCAGGGCTGGGATAGATTTCCTCCAGTGACTGTACGGGTGCAGGGCTGGATAGATTTCCTCCAGTGACTGTATGGGGGCAGAGCTGGATAGATTTCCTCCAGTGACTGTACAGGGGCAGGGCAGAGATAGATTTCCTCCAGTGACTGTACGGGGGCAGGGCTGGATAGATTTCCTCCAGTGACTGTACGGGGGCAGGGCTGGATAGATTTCCTCCAGTGACTGTATGGGGGCAGGACTGGATAGATTTCCTCCAGTGACTGTACGGGGGCAGGGCTGGGATAGATTTCCTCCAGTGACTGTATGGGGGCATGGCTGGATAGATTTCCTCCAGTGACTGTACGGGGGCAGGGCTGGATAGATTTCCTCCAGTGACTGTACGGGTGCAGGGCTGGATAGATTTCCTCCAGTGACTGTACGGGGGCAGGGCTAGATAGATTTCCTCCAGTGACTGTACAGGGGCAGGGCTGGATAGATTTCCTCCAGTGACTGTACGGGGCAGGGCTGGATAGATTTCCTCCAGTGACTGTACGGGTGCAGGGCAGAGATAGATTTCCTCCAGTGACTGTACGGGGGCAGGGCTGGGATAGATTTCCTCCAGTGACTGTACGGGGGCAGGGCAGAGATAGATTTCCTCCAGTGACTGTACGGGGGCAAACTGGATAGATTTCCTCCAGTGACTGTACGGGGGCAGTGCTGGATAGATTTCCTCCAGTGACTGAACAGGGGCAGGGCTGGATAGATTTCCTCCATTGACTGTACGGGGCAGGGCTGGATAGATTTCCTCCAGTGACTGTATGGGGGCAGGGCTGGATAGATTTCCTCCAGTGACTGTACAGGGGCAGGGCTGGATAGATTTCCTCCAGTGACTGTACGGGGCAGGGCTGGATAGATTTCCTCCAGTGACTGTACGGGGGCAGGGCTGGATAGATTTCCTCCAGTGACTGTACAGGGGCAGGGCTGGATAGATTTCCTCCAGTGACTGTACGGGGCAGGGCTGGATAGATTTCCTCCAGTGACTGTACGGGGGCAGGGCAGAGATAGATTTCCTCCAGTGACTGTACGGGGGCAGGGCTGGGATAGATTTCCTCCAGTGACTGTACGGGGGCAGGGCTGGGATAGATTTCCTCCAGTGACTGTACGGGGGCAGGGCAGAGATAGATTTCCTCCAGTGACTGTACAGGGGCAGGGCTGGATAGATTTCCTCCAGTGACTGTACGGGGCAGGGATGGATAAATTTCCTCCAGTGACTGTACGGGGGCAGGGCAGAGATAGATTTCCTCCAGTGACTGTACGGGGGCAGGGCTGGGATAGATTTCCTCCAGTGACTGTACGGGGGCAGGGCTGGGATAGATTTCCTCCAGTGACTGTACAGGGGCAGGGCTGGGATAGATTTCCTCCAGTGACTGTACGGGGGCAGGGCTGGATAGATTTCCTCCAGTGACTGTACGGGGGCAGGGCTGGATAGATTTCCTCCAGTGACTGTACGGGTGCAGGGCAGAGATAGATTTCCTCCAGTGACTGTACGGGGGCAGGGCTGGATAGATTTCCTCCAGTGACTGTACGGGGGCAGGGCTGGATAGATTTCCTCCAGTGACTGTACGGGGGCAGGGCTGGATAGATTTCCTCCAGTGACTGTACAGGGGCAGGGCTGGATAGATTTCCTCCAGTGACTGTACGGGGCAGGGCTGGATAAATTTCCTCCAGTGACTGTACGGGGGCAGGGCAGAGATAGATTTCCTCCAGTGACTGTACGGGGGCAGGGCTGGGATAGATTTCCTCCAGTGACTGTACGGGGGCAGGGCTGGGATAGATTTCCTCCAGTGACTGTACAGGGGCAGGGCTGGGATAGATTTCCTCCAGTGACTGTACGGGGGCAGGGCTGGATAGATTTCCTCCAGTGACTGTACGGGGGCAGGGCTGGATAGATTTCCTCCAGTGACTGTACAGGGTGAGGGCTGGATAGATTTCCTCCACTGACTGTACGGGGGCAGGGCTGGATAGATTTCCTCCAGTGACTGTACGGGTGCAGGGCTGGATAGATTTCCTCCAGTGACTATACGGGGGCAGGGCTGGGATAGATTTCCTCCAGTGACTGTACGGGTGCAGGGCTGGGATAGATTTCCTCCAGTGACTGTACGGGTGCAGGGCTGGATAGACTTCCTCCAGTGACTGTACGGGGGCAGGGCTGGGATAGATTTCCTCCAGTGACTGTACGGGGGCAGGGCTGGGATAGATTTCCTCCAGTGACTGTATGGGGGCAGGGCTGGATAGATTTCCTCCAGTGACTGTACGGGTGCAGGGCTGGGATAGATTTCCTCCAGTGACTGTATGGGGGCAGGGCTGGATAGATTTCCTCCAGTGACTGTACGGGTGCAGGGCTGGATAGATTTCCTCCAGTGACTGTACGGGGGCAGGGCTGGATAGATTTCCTCCAGTGACTGTACGGGGGCAGGTCTGGATAGATTTCCTCCAGTGACTGTACGGCGGCAGGGCAGAGATAGATTTCCTCCAGTGACTGTACAGGGGCAGGGCTGGGATAGATTTCCTCCAGTGACTGTACGGGGGCAGGGCTGGATAGATTTCCTCCAGTGACTGTACGGGTGCAGGGCAGAGATAGATTTCCTCCAGTGACTGTACGGGGGCAGGGCTGGGATAGATTTTCTCCAGTGACTGTACGGGGGCAGGGCTGGGATAGATTTCCTCCAGTGACTGTATGGGGGAAGGGCTGGGATAGATTTCCTCCAGTGACTGTATGGGGGCAGGGCTGGGATAGATTTCCTCCAGTGACTGTACGGGGGCAGGGCTGTATAGATTTCCTCCAGTGACTGTACGGGGGCAGGGCTGGATAGATTTCCTCCAGTGACTGTACAGGGTGAGGGCAGAGATAGATTTCCTCCAGTGACTGTACGGGGGCAGGGCTGGATAGATTTCCTCCAGTGACTGTACGGGGGCAGGGCTGGATAGATTTCCTCCAGTGACTGTACGGGTGCAGGGCTGGATAGATTTCCTCCAGTGACTGTACGGGGGCAGGGCTGGATAGATTTCCTCCAGTGACTGTACAGGGGCAGGGCTGGATAGATTTCCTCCAGTGACTGTACGGGGGCAGGGCTGGATAGATTTCCTCCAGTGACTGTAAGGGTTCAGGGCTGGATAGATTTCCTCCAGTGACTGTACGGGGGCAGGGCTGGATAGATTTCCTCCAGTGACTGTACAGGAGCAGGGCTGGATAGATTTCCTACAGTGACTGTACGGGGCAGGGCTGGATAGATTTCCTCCAGTGACTGTACGGGGGCAGGGCTGGATAGATTTCCTCCAGTGACTGTACGGGTGCACGGCTGGATAGATTTCCTCCAGTGACTATACGGGGGCAGGGCTGGGATAGATTTCCTCCAGTGACTGTACGGGGGCAGGGCTGGGATAGATTTCCTCCAGTGACTGTACGGGTGCAGGGCTGGATAGATTTCCTCCAGTGACTGTACGGGGGCAGGGCTGGGATAGATTTCCTCCAGTGACTGTACGGGGGCAGGGCTGGGATAGATTTCCTCCAGTGACTGTATGGGGGCAGGGCTGGATAGATTTCCTCCAGTGACTGTACGGGTGCAGGGCTGGGATAGATTTCCTCCAGTGACTGTATGGGGGCAGGGCTGGATAGATTTCCTCCAGTGACTGTACGGGTGCAGGGCTGGATAGATTTCCTCCAGTGACTGTACGGGGGCAGGGCTGGATAGATTTTCTCCAGTGACTGTACGGGGGCAGGGCTGGATAGATTTCCTCCAGTGACTGTACGGGTGCAGGGCTGGATAGATTTCCTCCAGTGACTGTACGGCGGCAGGGCTGGATAGATTTCCTCCAGTGACTGTACAGGGGCAGGGCTGGATAGATTTCCTCCAGTGACTGTACGGGGCAGGGCTGGATAGATTTCCTCCAGTGACTGTACGGGGGCAGGGCTGGGATAGATTTCCTCCAGTGACTGTACGGGGGCAGGGCTGGGATAGATTTCCTCCAGTGACTCTACGGGGGCAGGGCTGGATAGATTTCCTCCAGTGACTGTACGGGGGCAGGGCAGAGATAGATTTCCTCCAGTGACTGTACGGGGGCAGGGCTGGGATAGATTTCCTCCAGTGACTGTATGGGGGCAAACTGGATAGATTTCCTCCAGTGACTGTACGGGGGCAGGGCTGGGATAGATTTCCTCCAGTGACTGTACGGGGGCAGGGCTGGATAGATTTCCTCAAGTGACTGTACGGGGGCAGGGCTGGATAGATTTCCTCCAGTGACTGTACGGGGGCAGGGCTGGATAGATTTCCTCCAGTGACTGTACGGGTGCAGGGCTGGATAGATTTCCTCCAGTGACTGTACGGGGGCAGGGCTGGATAGATTTCCTCCAGTGACTGTACGGGTGCAGGGCTGGATAGATTTCCTCCAGTGACTGTACGGGGGCAGGGCTGGATAGATTTCCTCCAGTGACTGTACAGGGGCAGGGCTGGATAGATTTCCTCCAGTGACTGTACAGGGCAGGGCTGGATAGATTTCCTCCAGTGACTGTACGGGTGCAGGGCAGAGATAGATTTCCTCCAGTGACTGTACGGGGGCAGGGCTGGGATAGATTTCCTCCAGTGACTGTACGGGGGCAGGGCAGAGATAGATTTCCTCCAGTGAAAGTACGGGGGCAGGGCTGGGATAGATTTCCTCCAGTGACTGTATGGGGGCAGGGCTGGATAGATTTCCTCCAGTGACTGTACGGGTGCAGGGCTGGATAGATTTCCTCCAGTGACTACGGGTGCAGGGCTGGATAGATTTCCTCCAGTGACTGTACGGGGGCAGGGCTGGATAGATTTCCTCCAGTGACTGTACAGGGGCAGGGCTGGATAGATTTCCTCCAGTGACTGTACGGGTGCAGGGCTGGATAGATTTCCTCCAGTGACTGTACGGGTGCAGGGCTGGATAGATTTCCTCCAGTGACTGTATGGGGGCAGGGCTGGATAGATTTCCTCCAGTGACTGTACAGGGGCAGAGCAGAGATAGATTTCCTCCAGTGACTGTATGGGGGCAGGGCTGGATAGATTTCCTCCAGTGACTGTACGGGGGCAGGGCTGGATAGATTTCCTCCAGTGACTGTACGGGTGCAGGGCTGGGATAGATTTCCTCCAGTGACTGTATGGGGGCAGGACTGGATAGATTTCCTCCAGTGACTGTACGGGGGCAGGGCTGGGATAGATTTCCTCCAGTGACTGTATGGGGGCATGGCTGGATAGATTTCCTCCAGTGACTGTACGGGGGCAGGGCTGGATAGATTTCCTCCAGTGACTGTACGGGGGCAGGGCTGGATAGATTTCCTCCAGTGACTGTACGGGTGCAGGGCTGGATAGATTTCCTCCAGTGACTGTACGGGGGCAGGGCTGGATAGATTTCCTCCAGTGACTGTACAGGGGCAGGGCTGGATAGATTTCCTCCAGTGACTGTACGGGGCAGGGCTGGATAGATTTCCTCCAGTGACTGTACGGGTGCAGGGCAGAGATAGATTTCCTCCAGTGACTGTACGGGGGCAGGGCTGGGATAGATTTCCTCCAGTGACTGTACGGGGGCAGGGCAGAGATAGATTTCCTCCAGTGACTGTACGGGGGCAAACTGGATAGATTTCCTCCAGTGACTGTACGGGGGCAGGGCTGGATAGATTTCCTCCAGTGACTGTACGGGGGCAGGGCTGGATAGATTTCCTCCATTGACTGTACGGGGCAGGGCTGGATAGATTTCCTCCAGTGACTGTATGGGGGCAGGGCTGGATAGATTTCCTCCAGTGACTGTACAGGGGCAGGGCTGGGTAGATTTCCTCCAGTGACTGTACGGGGCAGGGCTGGATAGATTTCCTCCAGTGACTGTACGGGGGCAGGGCTGGATAGATTTCCTCCAGTGACTGTACAGGGGCAGGGCTGGATAGATTTCCTCCAGTGACTGTACGGGGCAGGGCTGGATAGATTTCCTCCAGTGACTGTACGGGGGCAGGGCAGAGATAGATTTCCTCCAGTGACTGTACGGGGGCAGGGCTGGGATAGATTTCCTCCAGTGACTGTACGGGGGCAGGGCTGAGATAGATTTCCTCCAGTGACTGTACGGGGGCAGGGCAGAGATAGATTTCCTCCAGTGACTGTACAGGGGCAGGGCTGGATAGATTTCCTCCAGTGACTGTACGGGGCAGGGCTGGATAAATTTCCTCCAGTGACTGTACGGGTGCAGGGCTGGATAGATTTCCTCCAGTGACTGTACGGGGGCAGGGCTGGATAGATTTCCTCCAGTGACTGTACAGGGGCAGGGCTGGATAGATTTCCTCCAGTGACTGTACGGGGCAGGGCTGGATAGATTTCCTCCAGTGACTGTACGGGTGCAGGGCAGAGATAGATTTCCTCCAGTGACTGTACGGGTGCAGGGCTGGGATAGATTTCCTCCAGTGACTGTACGGGGGCAGGGCTGGATAGATTTCCTCCAGTGACTGTACGGGGGCAGGGCTTGATAGATTTCCTCCAGTGACTGTACGGGTGCAGGGCTGGGATAGATTTCCTCCAGTGACTGTATGGGGGCAGGACTGGATAGATTTCCTCCAGTGACTGTACGGGTGCAGGGCTGGGATAGATTTCTTCCAGTGACTGTATGGGGGCAGGACTGGATAGATTTCCTCCAGTGACTGTACGGGGGCAGGGCTGGATAGATTTCCTCCAGTGACTGTACGGGGCAGGGCTGGATAGATTTCCTCCAGTGACTGTACGGGTGCAGGGCTGGATAGATTTCCTCCAGTGACTGTATGGGGGCAGGGCTGGATAGATTTCCTCCAGTGACTGTACAGGGGCAGGGCAGAGATAGATTTCCTCCAGTGACTGTACGGGGGCAGGGCTGGATAGATTTCCTCCAGTGACTGTACGGGGGCAGGGCTGGATAGATTTCCTCCAGTGACTGTACGGGTGCAGGGCTGGGATAGATTTCCTCCAGTGACTGTATGGGGGCAGGACTGGATAGATTTCCTCCAGTGACTGTACGGGGGCAGGGCTGGGATAGATTTCCTCCAGTGACTGTATGGGGGCATGGCTGGATAGATTTCCTCCAGTGACTGTACGGGGGCAGGGCTGGATAGATTTCCTCCAGTGACTGTACGGGTGCAGGGCTGGATAGATTTCCTCCAGTGACTGTACGGGGGCAGGGCTAGATAGATTTCCTCCAGTGACTGTACAGGGGCAGGGCTGGATAGATTTCCTCCAGTGACTGTACGGGGCAGGGCTGGATAGATTTCCTCCAGTGACTGTACGGGTGCAGGGCAGAGATAGATTTCCTCCAGTGACTGTACGGGGGCAGGGCTGGGATAGATTTCCTCCAGTGACTGTACGGGGGCAGGGCAGAGATAGATTTCCTCCAGTGACTGTACGGGGGCAAACTGGATAGATTTCCTCCAGTGACTGTACGGGGGCAGTGCTGGATAGATTTCCTCCAGTGACTGAACAGGGGCAGGGCTGGATAGATTTCCTCCATTGACTGTACGGGGCAGGGCTGGATAGATTTCCTCCAGTGACTGTATGGGGGCAGGGCTGGATAGATTTCCTCCAGTGACTGTACAGGGGCAGGGCTGGATAGATTTCCTCCAGTGACTGTACGGGGCAGGGCTGGATAGATTTCCTCCAGTGACTGTACGGGGGCAGGGCTGGATAGATTTCCTCCAGTGACTGTACAGGGGCAGGGCTGGATAGATTTCCTCCAGTGACTGTACGGGGCAGGGCTGGATAGATTTCCTCCAGTGACTGTACGGGGGCAGGGCAGAGATAGATTTCCTCCAGTGACTGTACGGGGGCAGGGCTGGGATAGATTTCCTCCAGTGACTGTACGGGGGCAGGGCTGGGATAGATTTCCTCCAGTGACTGTACGGGGGCAGGGCAGAGATAGATTTCCTCCAGTGACTGTACAGGGGCAGGGCTGGATAGATTTCCTCCAGTGACTGTACGGGGCAGGGATGGATAAATTTCCTCCAGTGACTGTACGGGGGCAGGGCAGAGATAGATTTCCTCCAGTGACTGTACGGGGGCAGGGCTGGATAGATTTCCTCCAGTGACTGTACGGGGGCAGGGCTGGATAGATTTCCTCCAGTGACTGTACGGGTGCAGGGCAGAGATAGATTTCCTCCAGTGACTGTACGGGGGCAGGGCTGGATAGATTTCCTCCAGTGACTGTACGGGGGCAGGGCAGAGATAGATTTCCTCCAGTGACTGTACGGGGGCAGGGCTGGGATAGATTTCCTCCAGTGACTGTACGGGGGCAGGGCTGGGATAGATTTCCTCCAGTGACTGTACAGGGGCAGGGCTGGGATAGATTTCCTCCAGTGACTGTACGGGGGCAGGGCTGGATAGATTTCCTCCAGTGACTGTACGGGGGCAGGGCTGGATAGATTTCCTCCAGTGACTGTACAGGGTGAGGGCTGGATAGATTTCCTCCACTGACTGTACGGGGGCAGGGCTGGATAGATTTCCTCCAGTGACTGTACGGGTGCAGGGCTGGATAGATTTCCTCCAGTGACTATACGGGGGCAGGGCTGGGATAGATTTCCTCCAGTGACTGTACGGGGGCAGGGCTGGGATAGATTTCCTCCAGTGACTGTACGGGTGCAGGGCTGGATAGACTTCCTCCAGTGACTGTACGGGGGCAGGGCTGGGATAGATTTCCTCCAGTGACTGTACAGGGGCAGGGCTGGGATAGATTTCCTCCAGTGACTGTATGGGGGCAGGGCTGGATAGATTTCCTCCAGTGACTGTACGGGTGCAGGGCTGGGATAGATTTCCTCCAGTGACTGTATGGGGGCAGGGCTGGATAGATTTCCTCCAGTGACTGTAAAGGTGCAGGGCTGGATAGATTTCCTCCAGTGACTGTACGGGGGCAGGGCTGGATAGATTTCCTCCAGTGACTGTACGGGGGCAGGTCAGGATAGATTTCCTCCAGTGACTGTACGGGTGCAGGGCTGGATAGATTTCCTCCAGTGACTGTACGGCGGCAGGGCAGAGATAGATTTCCTCCAGTGACTGTACAGGGGCAGGGCTGGGATAGATTTCCTCCAGTGACTGTACGGGGGCAGGGCTGGATAGATTTCCTCCAGTGACTGTACGGGTGCAGGGCAGAGATAGATTTCCTCCAGTGACTGTACGGGGGCAGGGCTGGGATAGATTTTCTCCAGTGACTGTACGGGGGCAGGGCTGGGATAGATTTCCTCCAGTGACTGTACGGGGGTAGGGCTGGGATAGATTTCCTCCAGTGACTGTACGGGGGCAGGGCTGGGATAGATTTCCTCCAGTGACTGTACGGGGGCAGGGCTGGATAGATTTCCTCCAGTGACTGTACGGGGGCAGGGCTGGATAGATTTCCTCCAGTGACTGTACAGGGTGAGGGCAGAGATAGATTTCCTCCAGTGACTGTACGGGGGCAGGGCTGGATAGATTTCCTCCAGTGACTGTACGGGGGCAGGGCTGGATAGATTTCCTCCAGTGACTGTACGGGTGCAGGGCTGGATAGATTTCCTCCAGTGACTGTACGGGGGCAGGGCTGGATAGATTTCCTCCAGTGACTGTACAGGGGCAGGGCTGGATAGATTTCCTCCAGTGACTGTACGGGGGCAGGGCTGGATAGATTTCCTCCAGTGACTGTAAGGGTGCAGGGCTGGATAGATTTCCTCCAGTGACTGTACGGGGGCAGGGCTGGATAGATTTCCTCCAGTGACTGTACAGGAGCAGGGCTGGATAGATTTCCTCCAGTGACTGTACGGGGCAGGGCTGGATAGATTTCCTCCAGTGACTGTACGGGGGCAGGGCTGGATAGATTTCCTCCAGTGACTGTACGGGTGCAGGGCTGGATAGATTTCCTCCAGTGACTATACGGGGGCAGGGCTGGGATAGATTTCCTCCAGTGACTGTACGGGGGCAGGGCTGGGATAGATTTCCTCCAGTGACTGTACGGGTGCAGGGCTGGATAGATTTCCTCCAGTGACTGTACGGGGGCAGGGCTGGGATAGATTTCCTCCAGTGACTGTACGGGGGCAGGGCTGGGATAGATTTCCTCCAGTGACTGTATGGGGGCAGGGCTGGATAGATTTCCTCCAGTGACTGTACGGGTGCAGGGCTGGGATAGATTTCCTCCAGTGACTGTATGGGGGCAGGGCTGGATAGATTTCCTCCAGTGACTGTACGGGTGCAGGGCTGGATAGATTTCCTCCAGTGACTGTACGGCGGCAGGGCTGGATAGATTTCCTCCAGTGACTGTACAGGGGCAGGGCTGGATAGATTTCCTCCAGTGACTGTACGGGGCAGGGCTGGATAGATTTCCTCCAGTGACTGTACGGGTGCAGGGCAGAGATAGATTTCCTCCAGTGACTGTACGGGGGCAGGGCTGGGATAGATTTCCTCCAGTGACTGTACGGGGTCAGGGCTGGGATAGATTTCCTCCAGTGACTGTACGGGGGCAGGGCTGGATAGATTTCCTCCAGTGACTGTACGGGGGCAGGGCAGAGATAGATTTCCTCCAGTGACTGTACGGGGGCAGGGCTGGGATAGATTTCCTCCAGTGACTGTATGGGGGCAAACTGGATAGATTTCCTCCAGTGACTGTACGGGGGCAGGGCTGGGATAGATTTCCTCCAGTGACTGTACGGGGGCAGGGCTGGATAGATTTCCTCAAGTGACTGTACGGGGGCAGGGCTGGATAGATTTCCTCCAGTGACTGTACGGGGGCAGGGCTGGATAGATTTCCTCCAGTGACTGTACGGGTGCAGGGCTGGATAGATTTCCTCCAGTGACTGTACGGGGGCAGGGCTGGATAGATTTCCTCCAGTGACTGTACGGGTGCAGGGCTGGATAGATTTCCTCCAGTGACTGTACGGGGGCAGGGCTGGATAGATTTCCTCCAGTGACTGTACAGGGGCAGGGCTGGATAGATTTCCTCCAGTGACTGTACAGGGCAGGGCTGGATAGATTTCCTCCAGTGACTGTACGGGTGCAGGGCAGAGATAGATTTCCTCCAGTGACTGTACGGGGGCAGGGCTGGGATAGATTTCCTCCAGTGACTGTACGGGGGCAGGGCAGAGATAGATTTCCTCCAGTGAAAGTACGGGGGCAGGGCTGGGATAGATTTCCTCCAGTGACTGTATGGGGGCAGGGCTGGATAGATTTCCTCCAGTGACTGTACGGGTGCAGGGCTGGATAGATTTCCTCCAGTGACTGTACGGGTGCAGGGCTGGATAGATTTCCTCCAGTGACTGTACGGGGGCAGGGCTGGATAGATTTCCTCCAGTGACTGTACAGGGGCAGGGCTGGATAGATTTCCTCCAGTGACTGTACGGGGCAGGGCTGGATAGATTTCCTCCAGTGACTGTACGGGTGCAGGGCTGGATAGATTTCCTCCAGTGACTGTACAGGGGCAGGGCTGGATAGATTTCCTCCAGTGACTGTACAGGGCAGGGCTGGATAGATTTCCTCCAGTGACTGTACGGGTGCAGGGCAGAGATAGATTTCCTCCAGTGACTGTACGGGGGCAGGGCTGGGATAGATTTCCTCCAGTGACTGTACGGGGGCAGGGCAGAGATAGATTTCCTCCAGTGAAAGTACGGGGGCAGGGCTGGGATAGATTTCCTCCAGTGACTGTATGGGGGCAGGGCTGGATAGATTTCCTCCAGTGACTGTACGGGTGCAGGGCTGGATAGATTTCCTCCAGTGACTGTACGGGTGCAGGGCTGGATAGATTTCCTCCAGTGACTGTACGGGGGCAGGGCTGGATAGATTTCCTCCAGTGACTTTACAGGGGCAGGGCTGGATAGATTTCCTCCAGTGACTGTACGGGGCAGGGCTGGATAGATTTCCTCCAGTGACTGTACGGGTGCAGGGCTGGATAGATTTCCTCCAGTGACTGTATGGGGGCAGGGCTGGATAGATTTCCTCCAGTGACTGTACAGGGGCAGAGCAGAGATAGATTTCCTCCAGTGACTGTATGGGGGCAGGGCTGGATAGATTTCCTCCAGTGACTGTACGGGGGCAGGGCTGGATAGATTTCCTCCAGTGACTGTACGGGTGCAGGGCTGGGATAGATTTCCTCCAGTGACTGTATGGGGGCAGGACTGGATAGATTTCCTCCAGTGACTGTACGGGGGCAGGGCTGGGATAGATTTCCTCCAGTGACTGTATGGGGGCATGGCTGGATAGATTTCCTCCAGTGACTGTACGGGGGCAGGGCTGGATAGATTTCCTCCAGTGACTGTACGGGGGCAGGGCTGGATAGATTTCCTCCAGTGACTGTACGGGTGCAGGGCTGGATAGATTTCCTCCAGTGACTGTACGGGGGCAGGGCTGGATAGATTTCCTCCAGTGACTGTACAGGGGCAGGGCTGGATAGATTTCCTCCAGTGACTGTACGGGGCAGGGCTGGATAGATTTCCTCCAGTGACTGTACGGGTGCAGGGCAGAGATAGATTTCCTCCAGTGACTGTACGGGGGCAGGGCTGGGATAGATTTCCTCCAGTGACTGTACTGGGGCAGGGCAGAGATAGATTTCCTCCAGTGACTGTACGGGGGCAAACTGGATAGATTTCCTCCAGTGACTGTACGGGGGCAGGGCTGGATAGATTTCCTCCAGTGACTGTACGGGGGCAGGGCTGGATAGATTTCCTCCATTGACTGTACGGGGCAGGGCTGGATAGATTTCCTCCAGTGACTGTATGGGGGCAGGGCTGGATAGATTTCCTCCAGTGACTGTACAGGGGCAGGGCTGGATAGATTTCCTCCAGTGACTGTACGGGGCAGGGCTGGATAGATTTCCTCCAGTGACTGTACGGGGGCAGGGCTGGATAGATTTCCTCCAGTGACTGTACAGGGGCAGGGCTGGATAGATTTCCTCCAGTGACTGTACGGGGCAGGGCTGGATAGATTTCCTCCAGTGACTGTACGGGGGCAGGGCAGAGATAGATTTCCTCCAGTGACTGTACGGGGGCAGGGCTGGGATAGATTTCCTCCAGTGACTGTACGGGGGCAGGGCTGGGATAGATTTCCTCCAGTGACTGTACGGGGGCAGGGCAGAGATAGATTTCCTCCAGTGACTGTACAGGGGCAGGGCTGGATAGATTTCCTCCAGTGACTGTACGGGGCAGGGCTGGATAGATTTCCTCCAGTGACTGTACAGGGTGAGGGCAGAGATAGATTTCCTCCAGTGACTGTACGGGGGCAGGGCTGGATAGATTTCCTCCAGTGACTGTACGGGGGCAGGGCTGGATAGATTTCCTCCAGTGACTGTACGGGTGCAGGGCTGGATAGATTTCCTCCAGTGACTGTACGGGGGCAGGGCTGGATAGATTTCCTCCAGTGACTGTACAGGGGCAGGGCTGGATAGATTTCCTCCAGTGACTGTACGGGGGCAGGGCTGGATAGATTTCCTCCAGTGACTGTACAGGAGCAGGGCTGGATAGATTTCCTCCAGTGACTGTATGGGGCAGGGCTGGATAGATTTCCTCCAGTGACTGTACGGGGGCAGGGCTGGATAGATTTCATCCAGTGACTGTACGGGTGCAGGGCTGGATAGATTTCCTCCAGTGACTATACGGGGGCAGGGCTGGGATAGATTTCCTCCAGTGACTGTACGGGGGCAGGGCTGGGATAGATTTCCTCCAGTGACTGTACGGGTGCAGGGCTGGATAGACTTCCTCCAGTGACTGTACGGGGGCAGGGCTGGGATAGATTTCCTCCAGTGACTGTACGGGGGCAGGGCTGGGATAGATTTCCTCCAGTGACTGTATGGGGGCAGGGCTGGATAGATTTCCTCCAGTGACTGTACGGGTGCAGGGCTGGGATAGATTTCCTCAAGTGACTGTATGGGGGCAGGGCTGGATAAATTTCCTCCAGTGACTGTACGGGTGCAGGGCTGGATAGATTTCCTCCAGTGACTGTACGGGGGCAGGGCTGGATAGATTTCCTCCAGTGACTGTACGGGGGCAGGGCTGGATAGATTTCCTCCAGTGACTGTACGGGTGCAGGGCTGGATAGATTTCCTCCAGTGACTGTACGGCGGCAGGGCAGAGATAGATTTCCTCCAGTGACTGTACAGGGGCAGGGCTGGGATAGATTTCCTCCAGTGACTGTACGGGGGCAGGGCTGGATAGATTTCCTCCAGTGACTGTACGGGTGCAGGGCAGAGATAGATTTCCTCCAGTGACTGTACGGGGGCAGGGCTGGGATAGATTTCCTCCAGTGACTGTACGGGGGCAGGGCTGGGATAGATTTCCTCCAGTGACTGTACGGGGGCAGGGCTGGGATAGATTTCCTCCAGTGACTGTACGGGGGCAGGGCTGGGATAGATTTCCTCCAGTGACTGTACGGGGGCAGGGCTGGATAGATTTCCTCCAGTGACTGTACGGGGGCAGGGCTGGATAGATTTCCTCCAGTGACTGTACAGGGTGAGGGCAGAGATAGATTTCCTCCAGTGACTGTACGGGGGCAGGGCTGGATAGATTTCTTCCAGTGACTGTATGGGGGCAGGGCTGGATAGATTTCCTCCAGTGACTGTACGGGTGCAGGGCTGGATAGATTTCCTCCAGTGACTGTACGGGGGCAGGGCTGGATAGATTTCCTCCAGTGACTGTACAGGGGCAGGGCTGGATAGATTTCCTCCAGTGACTGTACGGGGGCAGGGCTGGATAGATTTCCTCCAGTGACTGTAAGGGTGCAGGGCTGGATAGATTTCCTCCAGTGACTGTACGGGGGCAGGGCTGGATAGATTTCCTCCAGTGACTGTACAGGAGCAGGGCTGGATAGATTTCCTCCAGTGACTATACGGGGGCAGGGCTAGGATAGATTTCCTCCAGTGACTGTACGGGGCAGGGCTGGATAAATTTCCTCCAGTGACTGTACGGGGGCAGGGCTGGATAGATTTCCTCCAGTGACTGTACAGGGCAGGGCTGGATAGATTTCCTCCAGTGACTGTACGGGTGCAGGGCAGAGATAGATTTCCTCCAGTGACTGTACGGGGGCAGGGCTGGGATAGATTTCCTCCAGTGACTGTACGGGGGCAGGGCAGAGATAGATTTCCTCCAGTGAAAGTACGGGGGCAGGGCTGGGATAGATTTCCTCCAGTGACTGTATGGGGGCAGGGCTGGATAGATTTCCTCCAGTGACTGTACGGGTGCAGGGCTGGATAGATTTCCTCCAGTGACTGTACGGGTGCAGGGCTGGATAGATTTCCTCCAGTGACTGTACGGGGGCAGGGCTGGATAGATTTCCTCCAGTGACTGTACAGGGGCAGGGCTGGATAGATTTCCTCCAGTGACTGTACGGGGCAGGGCTGGATAGATTTCCTCCAGTGACTGTACGGGTGCAGGGCTGGATAGATTTCCTCCAGTGACTGTATGGGGGCAGGGCTGGATAGATTTCCTCCAGTGACTGTACAGGGGCAGAGCAGAGATAGATTTCCTCCAGTGACTGTATGGGGGCAGGGCTGGATAGATTTCCTCCAGTGACTGTACGGGGGCAGGGCTGGATAGATTTCCTCCAGTGACTGTACGGGTGCAGGGCTGGGATAGATTTCCTCCAGTGACTGTATGGGGGCAGGACTGGATAGATTTCCTCCAGTGACTGTACGGGGGCAGGGCTGGGATAGATTTCCTCCAGTGACTGTATGGGGGCATGGCTGGATAGATTTCCTCCAGTGACTGTACGGGGGCAGGGCTGGATAGATTTCCTCCAGTGACTGTACGGGGGCAGGGCTGGATAGATTTCCTCCAGTGACTGTACGGGTGCAGGGCTGGATAGATTTCCTCCAGTGACTGTACGGGGGCAGGGCTGGATAGATTTCCTCCAGTGACTGTACAGGGGCAGGGCTGGATAGATTTCCTCCAGTGACTGTACGGGGCAGGGCTGGATAGATTTCCTCCAGTGACTGTACGGGTGCAGGGCAGAGATAGATTTCCTCCAGTGACTGTACGGGGGCAGGGCTGGGATAGATTTCCTCCAGTGACTGTACTGGGGCAGGGCAGAGATAGATTTCCTCCAGTGACTGTACGGGGGCAAACTGGATAGATTTCCTCCAGTGACTGTACGGGGGCAGGGCTGGATAGATTTCCTCCAGTGACTGTACGGGGGCAGGGCTGGATAGATTTCCTCCATTGACTGTACGGGGCAGGGCTGGATAGATTTCCTCCAGTGACTGTATGGGGGCAGGGCTGGATAGATTTCCTCCAGTGACTGTACAGGGGCAGGGCTGGATAGATTTCCTCCAGTGACTGTACGGGGCAGGGCTGGATAGATTTCCTCCAGTGACTGTACGGGGGCAGGGCTGGATAGATTTCCTCCAGTGACTGTACAGGGGCAGGGCTGGATAGATTTCCTCCAGTGACTGTACGGGGCAGGGCTGGATAGATTTCCTCCAGTGACTGTACGGGGGCAGGGCAGAGATAGATTTCCTCCAGTGACTGTACGGGGGCAGGGCTGGGATAGATTTCCTCCAGTGACTGTACGGGGGCAGGGCTGGGATAGATTTCCTCCAGTGACTGTACGGGGGCAGGGCAGAGATAGATTTCCTCCAGTGACTGTACAGGGGCAGGGCTGGATAGATTTCCTCCAGTGACTGTACGGGGCAGGGCTGGATAGATTTCCTCCAGTGACTGTACAGGGTGAGGGCAGAGATAGATTTCCTCCAGTGACTGTACGGGGGCAGGGCTGGATAGATTTCCTCCAGTGACTGTACGGGGGCAGGGCTGGATAGATTTCCTCCAGTGACTGTACGGGTGCAGGGCTGGATAGATTTCCTCCAGTGACTGTACGGGGGCAGGGCTGGATAGATTTCCTCCAGTGACTGTACAGGGGCAGGGCTGGATAGATTTCCTCCAGTGACTGTACGGGGGCAGGGCTGGATAGATTTCCTCCAGTGACTGTACAGGAGCAGGGCTGGATAGATTTCCTCCAGTGACTGTATGGGGCAGGGCTGGATAGATTTCCTCCAGTGACTGTACGGGGGCAGGGCTGGATAGATTTCATCCAGTGACTGTACGGGTGCAGGGCTGGATAGATTTCCTCCAGTGACTATACGGGGGCAGGGCTGGGATAGATTTCCTCCAGTGACTGTACGGGGGCAGGGCTGGGATAGATTTCCTCCAGTGACTGTACAGGTGCAGGGCTGGATAGACTTCCTCCAGTGACTGTACGGGGGCAGGGCTGGGATAGATTTCCTCCAGTGACTGTACGGGGGCAGGGCTGGGATAGATTTCCTCCAGTGACTGTATGGGGGCAGGGCTGGATAGATTTCCTCCAGTGACTGTACGGGTGCAGGGCTGGGATAGATTTCCTCAAGTGACTGTATGGGGGCAGGGCTGGATAAATTTCCTCCAGTGACTGTACGGGTGCAGGGCTGGATAGATTTCCTCCAGTGACTGTACGGGGGCAGGGCTGGATAGATTTCCTCCAGTGACTGTACGGGGGCAGGGCTGGATAGATTTCCTCCAGTGACTGTACGGGTGCAGGGCTGGATAGATTTCCTCCAGTGACTGTACGGCGGCAGGGCAGAGATAGATTTCCTCCAGTGACTGTACAGGGGCAGGGCTGGGATAGATTTCCTCCAGTGACTGTACGGGGGCAGGGCTGGATAGATTTCCTCCAGTGACTGTACGGGTGCAGGGCAGAGATAGATTTCCTCCAGTGACTGTACGGGGGCAGGGCTGGGATAGATTTCCTCCAGTGACTGTACGGGGGCAGGGCTGGGATAGATTTCCTCCAGTGACTGTACGGGGGCAGGGCTGGGATAGATTTCCTCCAGTGACTGTACGGGGGCAGGGCTGGGATAGATTTCCTCCAGTGACTGTACGGGGGCAGGGCTGGATAGATTTCCTCCAGTGACTGTACGGGGGCAGGGCTGGATAGATTTCCTCCAGTGACTGTACAGGGTGAGGGCAGAGATAGATTTCCTCCAGTGACTGTACGGGGGCAGGGCTGGATAGATTTCTTCCAGTGACTGTATGGGGGCAGGGCTGGATAGATTTCCTCCAGTGACTGTACGGGTGCAGGGCTGGATAGATTTCCTCCAGTGACTGTACGGGGGCAGGGCTGGATAGATTTCCTCCAGTGACTGTACAGGGGCAGGGCGGGATAGATTTCCTCCAGTGACTGTACGGGGGCAGGGCTGGATAGATTTCCTCCAGTGACTGTAAGGGTGCAGGGCTGGATAGATTTCCTCCAGTGACTGTACGGGGGCAGGGCTGGATAGATTTCCTCCAGTGACTGTACAGGAGCAGGGCTGGATAGATTTCCTCCAGTGACTATACGGGGGCAGGGCTGGGATAGATTTCCTCCAGTGACTGTACGGGGCAGGGCTGGATAAATTTCCTCCAGTGACTGTACGGGGGCAGGGCTGGATAGATTTCCTCCAGTGACTGTACGGGTGCAGGGCTGGATAGATTTCCTCCAGTGACTATACGGGGGCAGGGCTGGGATAGATTTCCTCCAGTGACTGTACGGGGGCAGGGCTGGGATAGATTTCCTCCAGTGACTGTACGGGGGCATGGCTGGATAGATTTCCTCCAGTGACTGTACGGGGGCAGGGCTGGATAGATTTCCTCCAGTGACTGTATGGGGGCAGGGCTGGATAGATTTCCTCCAGATTCCATCGGCAGATTTGCATTGCACTTTGCCCTTCTTTAAAAATCAGTTGGCAGTCGAAGCCTTGATCCCAGCATGTCCCTGAGTTTTATCAAGGAGATGCAGGGGGCTCGTGTACATGATGTCAGACGGCACTGATTTGATCTTTACATGACAGAGGTACCACGGAGAGATTCTGTTCAGAGTGGTTAGATTGCACTCAGTGTCATGACTGTCTTCAGAGCAGAGTTTGATAAAAGACAAAATTCAGCGGAGAGTAAAGCGAACTGAGTTTGTGTGTTTTCCTCCTTCGAGCTGCAAAATACCAGGCAAATTGATCCTCTGGGAGTAGTAAATACACATTACTTTATCTTGTAGTTCATGTCCATAGCTTTCATATACCCCTAAGCTCTGATAGAACAACAATAGTTAATAGAATAAAAAGAGTAATTACAAGTATCTTTTCAACACCTCCAGCTTGACTGACTTTGCCTGACCTTAGAATTTTTACTTCAGATAATCTGGCTGCTGTATTTTTGATTCAATTTGCATAGCCTGTGTAGTGTATAGAAATACATGACCTTTAGTTAATGTCACCTGTCAAAGAATTTTACACCAATGTTGTTGAAAAAAAATCCCATTAAAGAATCAAAACCTGATAAGTGGGAGCCAGGGGGCTAATGCTAGTTTACCAAGTGATTCTTACTTGCAGTGGGATGGGATGTTAATGGAATACAGGGGAACGCAGGGTGGGACAGTGATGAAATCGTGGAAGAAATACATGGGGTGAGATGACAGCGGGAAACAGGAGACCCTGATGGGATGGGACGGTAATGGAAATATTGGGTGCCTTAAAGATGGGAAGCTGGAGGGCCAGTTTGCAATACACAAAAGTGGAGGGAAAACTCAACAGGTCGCACAGGAAGTAAAAGGCAGTCGACATTTTGGCATGAGACCTTTGTCAGGAATCTGGAAAACAGGGAAATGCCTGTGGAGGTGGGGGGAGAACAAGAAGAAGAGAAGAGGGTAAGGGGGAACATCTGCAGATTTTCTTGTTTCACCCTCCCTAGGTTGGGACAGTTTAATGTGCCAAAGCGGAGCGGAGTGACTTAATAAGTATGGATGCAACACCATGAGATCAAAGTCCAGGTTAGAAGTGCTCAAATGTCTACAGTTCTACTGGAGTGTAACTCGCTAAACCCAAAGAATTACCCACCACCGAGGACTAATTAGTTCCCACAACTTCACCACCTGGAATCACTTTAGCACTTGGCTTGCAAGATTGTCTATAGCTGATCAGGAACAGGAAGAACAGGAAGAAAAATTCTAAGGTCAGCCTCATGCTTCCCCATTCAGTTGTAGCAAGGCTACTCTGCACATCAACTTGGTCTATGCTCCAGGTTCTTCCATATCCTTACACCCACACTGAAGTGTGGAGAAGAAAGCACAATGGCCCAACTGCTCTCTGCTGCTTATGGCCACGTGATGCTCCTCCTGTAACTGGATTTCGAACACCTCCCTCTGTTTATGTTTCTCTGCTTTCCGTTGAATTCATTGAGGCATTTCACTTTTGCCCTCCTGTGGGAGAAAATTCCTGCTGAGTTTCTCTAGACATTTGTGAATGGCTTCCACATCCTATCTGATCTCTGAGCTAAGACATTTCCTTAATCCCCCTTTGAGTGTGTTGGCCCTGACTTAATTTACCTCAGCATTTTTGGAATTATTGCTTGTTTCCACCCCCCCCCCACCACCTCCCCACCCCAATAGCTCACTGAGAAAGCAAGCATTCCAATTTTTCCTGCCCTGAGTATGAAAAGGCATTTCCTGATTTCATCCTTGAAAAGCCCAGCTATAATTTCATCCCCCAGGTCTAGTCCTGCATCCCAGATTTGATTAGTAGCTGGCTCACCATGCTTCCCTGGAGAATTGTGCATCTGGTTGGCTCTGGCATGGATTTACCTGCCAAGCAGGTTAACTTGGCCCTGAGGTTTCACTGCCAGGTTTGTCATCTTGGAGCCAAGTCCGTCCCATGGAGATAGACCTTACACTTCCTTTCAGGATGATAAATCGAGCAGGTGAAGAGATTCATAATAAGTTATTCCCACACCGAGCTGCCACTTTCCACTTCCTTCTCCTTTGTTAAATCAGATTCAGTTCATTTGAAAATTTGCCAGAAGTATCTGACTGTTCCAATGTTCGTCATAAAGTTAGAGATGTGTATGAATGAAAGTGTGAGTTCCATCCTTTGAATGGAAAATCAGATTAAAATCTTGTGATTCATAGAATGGACATAGCTCTTCCTTTCTTAAAGCATTTGTAAAGCATTGAGAGGCTGTAATTGATACATGTGAGAGCTGTTCACACCTGGCTCCTTGTGGCTTATGGATGACATTGTAATATTGGACTCGAGACCATAATTGCCTCCTCAGGCAAAGGCTAGGAGAAGGTAACTCTGACTTCAAATCCCCGGGCTCGGCTCGCCCAGCCATCAGTACCTGGAAAGGGCCCCAGCTATGGGCAAATAGCACATGTCAGTCTGGCAGCAGGGGCTGGCAGCTGTGGCAGAGCACGGGAAACAGTTTCCCTAGCGGTCTGCAGCAGTAAATTGGTGGGCGAAGGATAACGGCCAGCGAGCACGGTCTTGGAACAGACCACTGCGGGGCAATCCCGCGTCACTCTGGCTGTTGTGCCTCACACTCCTCCAGGCCCAGTGGCGTGGGACCCAGAGGGAGGTGTTTGTCCCGGGCAAGCACTCGCCTCCAAGTCCTTGCCCTGGCACATGGTGCCTAAAGCTCCGTGGAAAACAGAACAAAAGTTCTGTGAGAACAGAAGAGCTACAAGGCATCGTGTTCATCTTCTCTGGCGAAGGGATGGGCCGTGATGATGATGACTGATACCCCTCTTCAATGTCACTATTCCATGCCCCGTGTTTCAACAGTGCTAATGAGGGAATGTTTCAGAAGGAGGGTACTGGAAAGAAAGCAATGAGAAGAATGTCTGAAATAAGAATATCAGCAGATGTTGGTGTCAAACACAGTACACGAAAGTGCTGAAGGAACTCAGCAGATAGCTCAGCATTTATAGGGAAGTAAAAAGGTGATCAATATTTTGGGCCTGAGCTCTTTGTCAGGTACATGAAGAAAATGGGTAGATAGCTGATTAAAAAAGTGTGTGGGGGGAGGCGGGGGGAAGGAGTAGAGGAGTCCCACCAACCCAAAATGTTGACTGATCATTTCTCCCCATGGATGCTTCTTGACCTGCTGAGTTCCTCCAGTGGTTCATTGTTTGTTTGAGGATGCCTCATCAAACTCTGTAAACTGCTTCATGAATAAAGTTCAATATCAGTGGTACAGTTCATGCAGTGGCTGGTGAAACTATTACAGAGCCAGTGACCCAGGTTTGAATCCGGCACTGTCTGTAAGGAGTTTGTACGTTCTCCCCATGTCTGTGTGGGTTTCGTCCCCCGTTCCAAAGATGTGCGGAGGTAGTAGGATTGAACGGAGCAAAGGCAACAGAATTTTTACCTTTGGTAGTTGAGCTGGTTATGAAATATTACTGAGCTAAAGGGCTTTGATTGACACCAGCAGAGTTGATCATGAGTGCAAGAACCTTGAGTGTTCGCATTCTTTGGCTTGGCTTCGCGGACGAAGATTTATGGAGGGGGTAAAAAGTCCACGTCAGCTGCAGGCTCGTTTGTGGCTGACCAGTCCGATGCGGGACAGGCAGACACGATTGCAGCGGTTGCAAGGGAAAATTGGTTGGTTGGGGTTGGGTGTTGGGTTTTTCCTCCTTTGCCTTTTGTCAGTGAGGTGGGCTCTGCGGTCTTCTTCAAAGGAGGCTGCTGCCCGCCAAACTGTGAGGCGCCAAGATGCACGGTTTGAGGCGTTATCAGCCCACTGGCGGTGGTCAATGTGGCAGGCACCAAGAGATTTCTTTAGGCAGTCCTTGTACCTTTTCTTTGGTGCACCTCTGTCACGGTGGCCAGTGGAGAGCTCGCCATATAATACGATCTTGGGAAGGCGATGGTCCTCCATTCTGGAGACGTGACCCATCCAGCGCAGCTGGATCTTCAGCAGCGTGGACTCGATGCTGTCGACCTCTGCCATCTCGAGTACCTCGACGTTAGGGGTGTGAGCGCTCCAATGGATGTTGAGGATGGAGCGGAGACAACGCTGGTGGAAGCGTTCTAGGAGCCGTAGGTGGTGCCGGTAGAGGACCCATGATTCGGAGCCGAACAGGAGTGTGGGTATGACACACTCCTGTCATACCCGTTGTCAGTGTTCGCATTACCGCACATTAAATTGCTCCCTCCCCAACACTTGTGGGCATGTCACCAAACAAACTCCTCTGATGATGTCATTATTGCTAACTGATTAAACAAAATATATAACTGGTAAAAAGGAGAAAGAACCAACATCAGTAGGAATTACTTTCTGAAAGACATTTGAAAGCTGTCCTGATTGTAGTATCTTTGAGATACAAGCAAGTCCAATGTACGATGCGTCATTACTGAAGAAAGCAAGGATGTCAAGATTACTCAATAAACAAGATTCACTTTCTCCCAAATCCAGCTTTCTTCAGGCTTTTTAGTGCAGTAAAGTTGGTACTGGTATTGCTTTTTAATATTGGAACTGATGTGCATTAAGAAGAAGGCCCTTATATAAAAATCATTTGGGCTCTGTTGCATATGATGTAAGTCCTGGTTTATTAAGCAATTCAGAGTTTGTAACTTGGCCAATCCATTAATTCACTGAAAATATAGTATGCAAGTGCACAGAGCCTCTAATAGAGCATGCAATTTTCTTATTGGGCAGATGGAAGTCATGTCCTTGCTTCTGCATCTGGCTGCTGCGGTTGGAGTCTCAATTTCTTTTGATCAGCTAGGTTCATTACCCCAGCAGCCCAAGTATGGAACTAATCATTTATAGAGGACAGAGAAGATGAAGCCATGTTTTGGACCTGGACTTTACATCACAGAGAAACAAATTGCCCCATCTGATGGATGATGGCGTGGATGCTCTTTGTGACCCAAAATCCTTAGGATGATCTATTCTTGCATCCATTGTCTCTGAACTCAGCTTCTCTCTCAGTGAAGCTCTTAAATTCCATCATTACTTGTGAGCCAATATCAGTGTTGGGTGGGCACTGCTTTGTGATTGATGTCCACATGGGTTTATGACGGACCCCAATCACTCTGGTCACAACCTCTTCTCGCTGCTACCCTCGGGCAGAAAGTACAGAAGCATGAAGTCCAGGTTCAAGAACCATTTTTTTTCCAAATGCTACCAGGCTCATGAACCTTAAACTACTTTGGAAGCACCAAAAGATCTGTCTATGTGACTGAAATGTCACTTTTCTTTCTTGCACTAAATGCAACTGTGAATATTTATTTAATTTCCATTGATATTTCCCATCTCTTTTTCGATCTTGGCATATTGTGATACTTTAATTTTTACTGTAGATGGTGTATCAAAGGGTTACCCATGTGGCTTCAGCAAGTAAGAATTTTGGTGCATCTATACATAGCAGTTGTATATCTGAAGACGGGGGGGGTGTTGCCACTTTGTGCGATCCTGAGGGGAGTGGAGATGCAGCGCTCTGGCAGGGTCCAGTCACCCAGTCGATTGACATTGGCTCTGAATGGGTTTTGAATAGCCTGTTGAGGGAGCTGATGGTGGTTTTAGTTGAGATCCCTCGACTGCGGGTCTGCCCCCAAGATGGCAGTGCCTATTAATCGGCAGTAGCCAGAGGGGCTGCAGACTCTGGAGCAGGACACCAGAGGACGGGAAGATCATGCACTGATCTGAGAGGGAGAAGCGGAGGAGGCAACCTGTGGGGACAGTGACCACAGCGGCAGACCAATGAGGGGGCTCTGCGGCTGAGGCACCAGCGCATATGGTGGGCTGCTGGTGACTCGAGGTGAGGAACCTGTGGAAGCTGGGGGCTGCTGGAGACTGCTGCCGGGAGACTCGTTGCGGATTGCTGGAGACTGGCTCAAACTGGCTGGAGGGGTAACCGGTATTGGAACCGGGATGCGATGAGGTGCCAAGGACACTGAAGGGTTCCTGACCATGTTGGAGGTTCGGATCTGGACCTCAGGCTGTCAATGGTTTGGAGTGGACTCTGTGTGGCAGTGGGGGCTGCGGAAGGACAGGAGGCGAATCCACAAACACTCGGCGGCTCTGGGGGGACTCTCTTGTGCTTCTCTGACTGACTGACTATAAGACTGTAAGCGGTGCTAAGGCAATTCCTGCCAGTGGTGAATCTATCTGCCTTGCAGCAGGCAGAAGGAAATTTCAGGTAATATGACACTGTTTTATTACTATGACAATAGGTTGAATCTTAAACACACTCTCATTGACATCGACAAATCATGAAAACTTAGCATGACATTTTCCATCTGTGTGGTTGTGCTGCCATGTCACTAGAACTAATATTCTTCAACTCTTGAACTTTTGAAAGCTGTGCAGGAATCAGAGAAAGCAACCGTTCTAATGGTCAAGGGAGTAGGAGGTGATAATTGACTACAAAAGTGAGTTAGGAAAGAAATATGCAATACACTGACATGCTAGGGAAACTCAGCAGGTCACACTACATCCATAGGAAGTAAAAGGTAACCAACATTTTGGGCCTTGGATCTTCATCAGGAGAAAGAAAATAACTGGCAGGTGCCTGAATAAAAAGATGGAAGGAAAAGGAGAGAAGAGGAGGGAGGAAGGGGCAGGGGAAGGAATATAGGCTAACAGGTAAGAGGTGGCTGAACGTGGGAGGGTAGAAGAGAATGAAAGGAGGAGAGGGCCGAGGGTTGAGAGCAGCAGAGCTAACAGTGGGGGAGCAGTGAGAGAGACTCTCACAGTGCTCCCTTGAAGAGGAGAAAGAAATGTTTCAGCATGCACATGGAAAAACAGAATATAATTTTATTTCAATGCAGATGCAAGAAACCTGAAACAAAAAACAAAATTGCTCACATCTACAGAACTCTCTCCCAGTTCTCCTCCCACTAAAAATCTCCCTGCAATCTCTCCTTCCCAATTCAGGGACAGAGCCACAGGCAGACCCAAAATGTTGGCTGGCTGTTTCTCTTCCCACAGATACTGCCTCATTTGCCGAGTTTTTCCGGCAATTGCTGTTCCTATCTCAATATAAAGCAGAATGCAGGTGCTGTCATTCTGAAACAAAGGCAGAAAGGGCTGGAAGCTCTCCACAAATCAGGTAGCATCTGTGGAAGGATGAAGGGTGAAGATAGAGGACCCTCAAGCAGAACTGAAAAAGAGAGAAACAAGTTAGTTGAGTTGTACAGGTTGGGAGGATGACACTCCTTGTCAGAAGAGGAGTTAATTACCATCAGTCATGGCACTGAGTCGAGGAGCAGGTATGTCCTGTTGTACAAGATGCTGGTGAGTCCCTACACAGTTTTGGTCACCTAGCCAGAGGAAAGATGTCATTTGATGCCATGAGAATATCACTGACATTGGTAGGCTTGAGTTATATGGAGAGAGGCTGGGATTTTCCTCTCTGGTGTGAAGGAGGCTTAGGGGTATTCTTATAAAGTTTCATAAAATTGTGAAAGGCATAGGTAGACCTTTTCTCTGAAGGGACGGGAGACTAAAGCTAGAGAGCCTGGATTTAAGGAGAGCGGGAAAAGTTTTTAAAGGGACCTGAGGGACTCCGTTTTTGCACATTGTGCCGTCATCTGAGATGCAGGGGTCTGTAACACAGAGTGAGTCCCAGCAGTGAACTGACGCAGTCTGGTTTCGCTTGTTGAAGGGAGTATCTACATTCCTGAGCAAAGTGGCAGGGTTGCCTGCAGTTAAGTGTATTTGTGGGGATTAAATTTCCAGTCAGACTGGACTTGCCTCAGAAGCCTTGCTGTCCATCTACAGCAGTGTCCCACCTTGCTACTGAGTCACAGCCCTGTCTCTCTTCTCAACCCCTCACCCCCTTCAGCCCCCGCCTCCCCCATCCATTTCACCATCTGGCTCCCAATAACAATTCTGAGGCTCCATCTGGGGAACTCGAAGATGTGACCTGCATCTGTTTTGATGGACAGATGAGATGGTGGCTTTTCAGCCGATGCTTAATTTGGGAGCGTCAGCTGTTGGCACAGAGTAGTTATGGCAACTGCACTCTCGAAAAGATTCCGGCTTTCCTAATTTCTGTGTCAACTACACTTAAACATCAGCAAGACAGAAACTGCACCAGCATTGTATGGCTTCGTAAGTTACGAGGTTTGGTGCAATTAATTCTTCTTCCAGCTTTTGCTGAAGTGATTGGAGTCTAACTCGAACAGATGACATTTACCTTCGGATTTTGGAATATTTTAGAATGACAACGAGTCAAACCCGTCATTAGTGTAAACAGTGCTGGTGCCTGTTATTGGATCAGTGAGGGCATGATGTATAATTACTCTCAGGATATATATCAGGCTAACTTTTCTATTCAGCAAAGCTGTCTTCATGCTCTTTTACAATTGTGGTTGAGCTTGTAAATCCCACCTATTTATTTACCACAGTTGATGAGGATTTGCCAATTGTAATTGATAAGTACATGTTATTTTCCATTGGTGCTTTATTGTAACAACCTAAAGAGGGTAGATATTCCAATGTAATGCTTGGCTGCTCATTACCGAGTGGGGAAATTTCATGGAAGCGAATTAGAAAAGCATTATCAGCAAATCCGTGCATAGCTGGGTAGCAGCCAATCCTTATTAACAGGTGTAATATGTATATCAGTGGAAACGAGAGCCAACTCTTTGCGAAGCGGCAAGCCTTTCCTGACTGCACTTGAGCTTATGTTGGTGGTGACTGTGCTTTTATGCATGAGCTCTATATATTGACAGGTTATTGGTTGCTGAAGGCAAATGCATTGTATCTTCTTCCAAATGTATTTGGATAAATGTTTTTCACTGGATGGGGACCTGGAACGAGAGCTAGGGCAATCTTCCTTGAGATGGTGAACAATGAGATCAATTAGAATGCAGATTCCTTTGAACCCAGCATACCTCAACTGCTCACACAAGACTCAACGTGAACCCTGAAACATCTCCGGTCTGGTCATTACACAAATTTAATGCTTATTTTTCTTCAATACGACAGACAGAGGTCCTCTCAACCTCCAGTTGCATAGTGATTCACACCGTGTGAAAAGGCAATGGAGGTCACTAGATTGAGCTGGGTGATTAAATTTTATCTTTGGGAGGCAAGGCCAGTAGCCAAACTGTGAGGGAGCATTTCTCGGACTGATAAGGCAGTGCAGAGGTTCATTACCAGGAACGGCTACACAGAAAGAATGTGTGATTGGAGAGAAGCTAATATTTGGCATGGGATGGCTATAACGTCTAAATGCTTTTCAGCTCTGTAAACGTCTGACAGGCTTTTAGCAGCAATCACAAGAGCACTTTGAGCTCAGTGCTGAGGCCTCTGCACTCGGGTGCTGGGACCACTTCTGGGCTCTGGGCCAGGAGATTTTTGGGCTTGGTGCTGGGATCTCTGGGCTTGGTGATGGGACCTCTTTGGGCTTGGTGACGGGACCTCTTTGGGCTTGGTGCTTCTTGTCATGTGAAATATCGATGATTTGGATGAAGGAAGTGATGCTCTTATGTCCAAGTTTGCGGATGATACCAAGATCGGAGGAGGAGCAGATAGAATTGAGGAAGTACGGAGTCTGCAGAAGGACTTTGACAGGTTTGGCGTAAGGAATAAAGACATAGACTATTTTCTAAATGGGCAATGAGTTCATAAATCAGAGGTGCAGAGGGATGTGGGAGTTCATGTGCGAGATTCTTTAAAGGTTAACTTTCATGTAAATGGTAAGCAAGGCTAGCATTCATTTTGAGTGGGACAGATATAAAAGCACGGATGTAATGTTGAGGCATTGGTCAAACCACACTTGGAGTTCTATGAGCAGTTTTGGGCTCCTTGTCTAAGGAAGAATATGGTGGCAATGGAGAGGGTCCAGAGGAGAATGATCCCTGGAATGACAGGGTTATCATATGAGGAATGTTTGATGGCTCTGGGAATGTACTTGCTGGTTTTAAGAGAGATGGGGGGGGGGGTCGAGGGGGGCAATCACATTGACTTCTTTCAATTACTGAAAGGACTGGTTAGAGTGGAAGTGAAGAGGATGTTTTCTATTGTGGGGGAGTCTGGGACCAGAGGGCACATCCTCAGAATACCAAAAAGGTCCATTCAGAATAGATGAGGAGGAATTTCTTCACTGGAAGTCAGTGAATCTGTGGAATTCATTACCACAGACAGTGGTTGAGGCCAAGTCATTGCGAGAGGGATCATTTCTTGATTAGTAAGGGTGTCAAAAGTTATGGGAAGAAGGCAGGAGAAATGAAATATCCACCACAATTTGAATGGCAGAGCAGACTTGATGGGCCAAATGGCTTAATTCTGCTCTTTTGGTTTTATGGCCAACAGGGAGATGAAAGAAGAAATTGCAAAGGGAAAGAAGTTCCTGGCAGGGAGGAGGGGGTTAATTGAAATGCACCTTTTGCTTCTGGGCTCCTCGTTGTCCTTTTTAATATTCGGAAATTTAATTTGAAATATATTTTTGGAGGGAGTTAATTATGTGGTGGAAGATCTATGGTCTGTATTAGATATGAAATGCATCAATCAATGGTTTAATATCTGCCGAGGACACTGGCCACATTTTGTACTTCACAGAGCTCTAAAAACTCCAGTAACCTACTTTACTGCATTACCTCTATCCTGCTTGTCTTGACTAATGAAGTTCTATGACCAAGCACTGTTCCTGGGCAGCTTGGCCTGGGAGCATCATGGACTGCCTTGGTACCAGATGGGGTTGGAATAATGATTCACAAACAAGTGCATGGCAGAAGTGCTGTGAGAACTCAATCGGGAGCTGCTGTTTGTCCCACTCCAAACTTCCAAGGTTTGAGTTCACCAGTTAAAAGAAGTGCAGTTGAGGATCAGTCACCTGAATTTACAGAGAGGGTGAAATTGAGAGAGAAGTGGGGCAGAAAAGACCAATGAGATATGTGTGAAGTACAGTCAGTACAGATAGAGGGTTATGGGTGTAAGGGAGGGAAGGGTTTGATAGTTGTGGTGAGATTTACCTAGATTGGCATAATATCATGGGCTGAAGTGCTAATAATGTACTCTAATGTTCTAATGTAGGCTATCTATTGGTCTTTTGGGAGGTAGAGAGATAAGTGTCGGACAGAAGACCATGGAGAATTCTTCTGCTCTTCTTTGAATAGGACCTTGAGTTTTTTTTTTAAACCTTACAGACAGAGAGTAGTGATGGAGGGTTGTTATTCTGACTGGAGATCTGTGAGCAGTGGTGACCTGGAGGTATCAGTGTGGGACATCTGTTGTTTTATGATCTATATAAATGATCTGGATGCAAATGTAGATGGGCTGATTTGGAAGTTTGCAGATGACAAACAAATTGGTGGGCTTATGGAGAGTGAAGTAGGTTGTCGGAGGGTACTGCACATCATAGATTGACTGGAAATATGGGCAGAGAGATTGGAATTATCTGGACAACTGTGAGGTGTTGTACTTTGAGAAGTAAAATATGAGGTGAAAATAGATCTCAAATGCCAGGACCCTCAGGAATTTTGGTGTACAAAGGGATCTTGGGGTGATGGAGGGATTCAGAGCTCCCTGAAGGTGACCACACAAGTGAATACTGGGAAAAAACAAAAAGAGTTCAATATGAAAATCTGCAGATGCTGACATCGAGTGCAGGAAGCAAAAGTGCTGGAGAAACTCAGCAAGTCAAGCAGGAAGTAAAAGGCATTAATCAATGTTTCGAGTCTGAAACCTTCATCAGAAATGTGAGTTGAGGGTAAAGAAGGCATTCACACAGTTCCCTTCATCATTTGGTGCATTGAGTATCAAGGATGGGAAGTTATGATGCAACTATCTAAAGCTTTAGACCAAATTGCATGTAGTTCTGGATGCCCCATTATAAGGAGGATGTGTGGAGGCTTTAAAGAGGTTACATAGAGACACATGATCATCCCAGCATCTATGATCCATGTCCGATGCAGTTTCATTGCAAACAATGGGTCCACTCAGTGAAAGGAACTATATAACAGCAAGATACTTCTGCTCATCTGACTTGACTGAAGAGAAATGGGGCCATGAAAGGCCTTGTACTTGGCCTTTCCAACTTCGAACAATGAAGGGCCAGTGGTGAGTGGAGGCAAATTTCGGGGAAACGTTGGAGGTACGTTTTCTACACAGAGAATGGGGATGCCTGGAATACATTGTGGGGTGGTGGTGGAGGTTAGTACAAGAAGGACATTCAAAACACTCTTCAATAGTCACATGGATGTAAGAGAAATAGAGAGTCATGGGTGTGATTAGGGAAGGGTTAGATTGTTATGAAGTAAGTTTATACAGATCATCGCCACATCATGGGCCAAAGGTCTTTTACTGTGCTGTGTTCTATGAAATGATCTGTGAAACTGATAGCCTGTCTCAGTTGTCACACTGGAAGCTAGGTTCAGTCCTAACCTCCAGTGCTGTCCCTGAAAACATGCGCGGAGTTTACACACTCAGCCCATTACTGCATGGATCTCCTCCAACATCCCAGAGACTTGCTGGTCTGCGGAATGTAAAAGATCTGCAGAGGAGCTGGGTGGTAGAAGAATCTGGAGAGAGTTGGTGGGTATGTGGGAGTGACTTGATTACGAGGAAATGAGTGGAAGAATGGGATTGATGCAATTAATCTTGGAACTAGCTGTAGCTCAATGGGCTGAATATCTGAAGAAAATTTAAAAAAAAATCTGAATATTACTTTTTGCAAATTGAAGAGTTAAATATGCAGTGTAGAACGCAGGATTGGCCAAGAATCTCCTCCAATATGCTATGGTGAACTTGGCACAGGGTTGGTCATCCATCACAGCGGAGGCAGCTATCCAAGTCTGACTGGTTGATATCACCCAACTGATCCCCCGGCAAGCTCGATGCTGTTATTGCTCAGGGAACCAGCAGTTGAGCATGAGAAGTGGCCTTGCATTGGAAAATGGGGTAGAGGGCAAAATCTGTCTTCACTTAAAGCAAACAATTCAATGAAGGCCTTGTTATTAATGCATATAAAATTTGTTTACCTTAGCTTTCCAAAAAAACTGAATTGAGATATAGTGGATGTTGGAATGTCTTGGCTGCTGTTATGTTCAAGATAATTTAGAGCTTCATGTGTTCCATGAAGGCAACCAAGAAATTACCACTTATGTTATGCAAAATCAATTTAATGCAAGTGGGTTGGCACATGTGTTCAAATATCCAAAAGAGGGATGTGTGTAAGAGTTCAATATACTAGAAGTATAACAGCGAGTTTCAGGCTCTTTGTCAAAATGTCCATTTGTTTCCTGACTGGGTCTTTGTATTCAGCCATTTGCAGTCAGCTACACATGAAACCATGCATTCTTGAAGAAGGGTTCTGGCCCAAAATGTTAACCGTTCTTTTTCTCCCACTGATGCTGCTCGAGCTGTTGAAATCATCCGGCAGCTTGCGTTTTGCTGCACGTTCCGGCAAGACACCATGCCGTGTTAATATCTGCACAGCTGCAAGTGGCTTCGTTTATTATGCCTGCTTGGGAAGGCAAAGCTGATTTGTCCCACCTTGGGGGCTCTCTCTACATTCTAGCCCAGAAAGCTTTAAGTAATTGATGGGGGTTGATTAGTCAGCAATTCCCAAATCACTGAAATGCAGAAAGTGCAGGGAACTCGGTTTTAATTCATTTAGCATTTTGAACAAGAACTTTTTCTAAGACTGGTTTCTAATCTTCCATTCCTGTCAAAGGTCCTCAAAACAAGTTGTTTTTAGCCAATTGTTGCCCTACCTACATCAAAACAACAACTCTGAAAAATTCCAGTCAGGTTATAAGGCCCACCACAGTAAGAGTTAGCCTTACTAAAAGTATACAACAACTTTATCCTCACCACTGATTCAGGAAGCCCCACTATTCTAATTCTCCTGGACCTTAGTGCAGTGTTCAATACGGTGATCACGCTATTTTAATAGATCGCCTCTGGCAGAGGGTCGGTGTTGTCGGCACGGCCCTGAATTGGTTTAAATTTTATCTTAGTGTTAGAACTTTCTCAGTCAACATGGATTTTCATCCTGCTACCAAGGGCCTATTCTGGGCCCCATTCTTTTCTCCTTATACATGCTTCTCCTCAGTCATATCATCCAAAAACACAGCATCTCCTTCCACTGCTCTGCTGATGACACCCAGCTCTATCTCCCCCCTGAAGCCCAATGATCAATCAAGGATAACTAGCTTAATTGACTGTCTGGAGGACATAAAGTGCTGGATGGCTCAAAACTTTCTGCAGCTGAGATCATCCTATTTGGCCCCCCCAACTCCACCAAAATTATCGCCAATACCCTTGGCAACATAAACACTTTCATTAAATCACATGTCAAATCCTTGGTATGATATTTGATTCCCCCTTCAAGTTTGACAAACAAATCAATGCAGGAGTAAAAGGTAGCTTTTTCCAGTTCTGCACTATTGCCAAAATCAAATCATTCCTGTCACTGAAAGAGCTCGAGAACGTTATCCATGCCTTCATTTTCTCCCGTTTAGACTACGCTAACTCTCTTTACACGGGAATTGCTCAGTCATCATTATCTCGTCTGGAACTGGTTCAGAACGCGACAGCAAGGCTCCTGATAGGAGCCAAGAAAAGGGACTGTACCACCCCTATTCTGGCCTCCCTTCACTGGCTGCCAGAACAGCTCAGGATAGATATTAAAGTTCTCCAGTTTGCTTACAAAGCCATTGAATGACTAGCCCCCCTCCTATATCTCCTATCCCCTAACGCCACTTCAAGATCCCTCAGATTGATCAATTTAGGGAGTTTGGTTGTTACGCACTCAAATCACAAACCCAGAGGAGATCGCGCCTTCGCGATAGCAGCCCCCAAACTGTGGGACAACATTCCTCCCTCCATCAAATCAGCCCCTTCCTTTAACTCTTTCAAATCCTGGCTGAAGTTGTATTTTTACTTGCAAGTATTTGGAGGTGATTGTTGATTGTTACCAAGTTGTTTTACAATTCTGAACCTCGGGGACCCATTTTATACTGCACTTTAAATAGCTGCTTAAGTTAAGATGTAATTTATGATCTGTACAGCACTTTGGTCAACACGAGTTGGTTTAACTGTGCTGTATAAATAAACTAAGTTAAACTTTTTTGAAAAACAAAATGTGCAAAGACTCCTACAACAATCTTGGTACCTTCCAACATAACACCATTACAGCAGAGCAAGCTATCCTTAAGGAATCCCTGCATGCAGTATACGGTGTACCTGCTGTGTCCCATTTGGAGTGCAAGATACTACTGCTGGTGTTTGGACCTAATGTGCCAGGATAGTATCTCCAGACTCACAACGGCAGTGGTAGTAAAGTTGAGTTATGTTTCCAATAGAACGTGATCTGGGGGCAGGGTTCTTGCTCCTTTTGAAATGCACCCCACCAATTTCTGGATTTCAAGCTGCAAGGAGTGGAGTGAGCCTGACTTCACATCAAGTCTCACATGCTTACAGCTAATCAATGACTCTGCCTGTCAAATGTACTTTAAATAGGAGCAGGAGAGAGAAAGGATCTGAGGCTTATTTGAATTTTATTATAAGTGTTCGGAAACAGGAACTCTCGTCAAAGTACAACTGGTGACCTGCTTTTCTTTAGGAACCACAGTGCTCTCAGTTTAATGCCGGTTGTTTGGCTGTCAATGTCTTGTTCGCCTGGGATTAACACACTGATTCAATGGGCCAGCTAATGCACAGTGAACATTGTGTTTTGGACAGTGGTCAGTCCAACCTTCATATGAGCTGACCCTCATGCGCCCCCCACCCCCCCCCAAATTATGGCTCCACTTTTCATTTCAATGAAAGGGCTTCCCTGTATAAAGTGGGTTCTGGAACATTCAGTCAGTCTCATGGCAACAGACTTGAAAAGTACATGAAAGTCAAATGTTCCAGAGACAGTTAGTCTCCCAATCATGAGGAAGGGTCTGGCAAGAAATTCTGGCCATTCTATTTTTCCCTCCTGATGCCACTTGACCTGCTGAATTGATCCAGTGGGTTGCTTTTTTGGCTCCACCCAATCAAGTGGGACCTTCATGGCTTCTGCTGAATAACTTGCACCCTGGAACTTGAGGAAAACAAGTAGAAGTCATTTCATGCCACTGTTAATTTCTCTCCTAGTTTTCCAAGTCTAACTATTTTCAGGTCGCAACAGTCCTTTCTCCTGCTGCTTGCCCATTGTGAAACCCGTCCCACTGTACCATGAGCTGTACTGTAAGGGTAATTGAATTTTGATTATCTACGTGGTCTCTGGGCTGGTGCCAAATTTCTCATATGTTAAACAGTGAGTCCATCAAATGTTTCATATACTGGGTCCATGAACACAATCGCATAAAATGGTGCTGCATCATTCAAAGGACCCTTCATCAGAATCCCAGACCAGATTCTGCCCTCACAGATGCTGCCCGCAATGTTTCCACCATTTTATGATTTTTCTTTTCGGAAAGACTAATGAATGCGATCACCACCATTGGATCTGGACTGGCACCATTAGCCCTAACCAATAGATGGAACGCTTCATTCCTAATCGGTCTGCTCTCCCCCCCCACCCCACCCCCCCATCGGCCTTTTGGGCTTTGGAGGAGTCATCTGCTGCATGGAATTTAGACAACTCATTCATTGGCTGCAAGATGGAGAACCATTCATCAAAAGATAGAGTGAGGTCAATAACTTCATTAATGTGCTGGGTTTTCCAACAGAAAACTATGCATTGTGTTTAGTTTTATTAAATACAATTGCAAGAGCTCCCGGGGAGAGAAAAAAAATCAATGATCAAAAAAGCACAGTTCTCTATGACCTAAATTTAACAAATCATGGCTTGAAAGACTTTGAGTGTCGACATTGCAGCACTTAATATTATTGAGAGAGTATTGATTAAAGGCGGGTGGGGGAGGGGTAGCCAAAGCCAGAGGCATACACATTGTCTGAGAACTATGAAGCTATTTGTTCCACACATTGCTTGCAATCTCGCAGCCTGGAGGAACACTTGGATCCCTAAAGGGTGCAGAACATGTTGAGAGAGGGATCCAAAGGGAAAGGACCATGGTGGGGTGGGTAGGTGTGGGGTGGGGGGTGTGGGAAGGGTGGTGTGGTTAAGGGATGTTGTAAATCAAGTGGTTTTCAAGCTTATTTTTCCCACTCACAGACCACTTTAAGTAACCCCTATGCCATCGGTGCTCTGTGATTAGTAAGGGATTGCTTAAGGTGGTATGTGAGTGGGAAGGGAAGGTTGAGAACCACTGCTCTAGACCCAATTGTTACTGAAATATTTTGCTTGAGAAAAATTGTCATTGGCCCATTTCCTTTGGAATTCTGAAACTGTACACATAATGAGTCAATCAGGTATGATTAAAACAGTGGTTTTCAAACTTTGTCTTCCCACCCATGTACCATCTTAAGCAATCCCTTAATAATCACAGAGCACCTATGGCATAGGGATTACTTAAGGTGGTATGTGAGTGGAAAGAAAATGTTTGAAAACCACTGTTGTAAATGGTAAAGTTCAAGGATGTGGAGAGAAGAGGTCCCTAAGTAGCAAACAATGAGTGCTGGAGGGTCCCAGTGGGTTAGGTAGCATCCTTGGGTAGAAATGGTCAATCATGTTTTAGGTGGGGAGCCTTTATCGAAACTCAAGTAAAAAGTGTGTGATATTATGTGTGTGAAGAGGGAAAGAAGCTGGGGAGGGGTCAAGAGATGATAGGGTATTGGGTAAATGGTGGGAGAGAGTCAGAGAGAAACCACTGGAAGGAGTAAGGGCTAAGAGACGATAGAGCATTGGGCGCAAGAAAAGCTGTAACTTGGAAGCACAGGGCGCTAATGGAGAGGGTAAGGGCTGAACTGGTGATGGAGGTTGTAGAATGGGGATGAGCTCGAGTCTAGAAGAGGCACAGGATTGGAACCAAAATGAATGGGCAGATTAAGCTTGAGTTTCATGCCATCTTGAACAGTGTAACAATTGATTGCGCTTTTCCAGAGTGTCAGGAATTCACTGAAATTATATTTGTGCATTATCAATAAAACAGGGGAAATGGCATTTTCCATTTTTAGCAATCACTTGGTTCCATAGCATGAGTAAAAACAAATGATATCAATGTCATAATGACAAATTTAAAGCTTATTTATCTCAGCTAGGGAACATTAATACACACTAGAACAAGCTGCTAAACTGACATACGACAGGGAGTAGCATTCAAAAGTAATCCTCTGTCATTTGAAATAAAAATCGATGTAATATTGAAAGGAAGAGTGGCTTGAAACAGAAGGTGTTTTTTAAACACGGAGGCACCTTTACGTAGCTTGGATTCTGGTGACGTAACCTGATCGAGTTGGTGACTGACACCTGTGCCTTGTTGACTGCAGCAGGGGGTGATTATCGTGTGGATGGTAAGTTACAAGAGTGACAGAGGCAGATGATTTGTGCATTGTGCAGTGATGGGAGACTGTTGTAAGTGTCGAGGGAAGCAGGATCCTCTTGACCTGTAGCCCAGCCTGCTTGCCTCCTGGATGTTTGCTGTGTAATCAGAGTATTTAATTGAAAAAGGGAGTGGGTTACTCATGGATTTGTAATGGAGGGTCCTGTTAAATAATTACTGATGAAGTCTGCAGCAAGTACATCCCAGCAAACCATTAGTGAGCAATAATTTATCTGGATTATATATCAGATGGTTATTAATATTTAAATTGACAATGCATGTGGTGAAATGAGTTGAGCCGCTTTATGAGCTGTGGTTATCTGAAAATGCTCAATTTATGGAGGCTGGCCCTTTTTATGTTAGTTCATTGGCATCGATAAAAGAAACAAGTATTTCTCTTTATTATTTTGTGTCTCTGTTGATTCCCCCCCCCCCGTGTCATGTGACATTGAAGTGGGACTAGCAGCCAAGTTACAGTGCAGACTGCAGTGGGTCCTGGGAGGATGGGTAACCTGCTCTCTGCAGCTTGCAAGTGGCGGAACTTCTGGAGTGTGTGGAGCTTTAGGGCATCCTGAGAGCATGAGGAGAAGTGAATACCAGGTCCTGCCTTTGCTTGGTAATTTCAACACCACCCCATTCCTCCTCCCAGAGGCGTCAGCACACAGTTCTGCGGCTCCTGTTTGCACTTGATCTCCAGTAATGCGAACATTTCAGCAGGGAGGGCAGGGGACTGTGATTAGGACTTTCACCATTGAGAGAGAGAGAGAGAGAGAGAGAGAGAGAGAGAGAGAGAGAGAGAGAGAGTTTCATTCTGAATCTGAGAGTAAGAGGGAGAACTGTATTACCCCGACACCATCTTGTCATGACATTATACAGCATGGAAACTGACTGTCCTGCCCACTGGCTCTGTGGCAAACATCTTGCGCTCATTTGTACTCTTCTTGCATTAATTCCATTTAAATTCCAGTGGAAATTAGGATAAGAATCTCCATTGGGTGAAGTTAAACAAGAAAGTCTGCAGATTTTACCTGAGATCCTTGTGGGGGCTAAACTAGGAGGTCTGGAAAAACAGCTGGAAACTGCATGGTGCAAGATGGCGGTGGAGACAAGTAGGCAGGAAGGACACGTTGTTGAGGAAGTGTGTCCAGATGATCACATGGCCCTGCAGCTTGAGAACAATGGGGATAACAGAGGGGGAGCAGTGAGACAGACTCTCACAGAACTCCCTTCAAAGCACATGAAACCTCGTGGGGCCCAACTGGGAGGCCTGAAACCCACTTAACAGGGCAAGCCATCCTAAGGTAGTGGCTCAGGTTTCTCTTTACATGTGCCCCACAGTGGACATATGGAACCTAGTTCAGTACGTTTATCTCTGAGACAGAGGCAGTAGGCGGTTCCAGCACTTTAAACACAGCAAGTAGTACAAAGGAAATATTGCAGTGTCAGGATATTATCCTTTCAATTGGATAAAGTGGTTCAGGTACATTTCAAATATCAGGCAATTCCATTTGAAAAGAAAGCAAATATTCTACTGCTCTGAACATGATTCCATCAATGGAGCCCAAATACCCAGGACCTTGCAAACTAGACACAGCCCAGGACATCACAGGCAAACCCCTTCCCACTATCGAGAACATCTACAGCAGCCATCATCAAAGATCCACGCCACTCAGCACATGCTCTCTTCTTGCTGCTGCCATCAGAAAAGAGGTATAGGTGGCCAGGAGGCTCACACCACCAGGTGCAGGAACAGCTGCTACCCCTCCACCATCAGAACATCAAACTCAATCAGGGACTCATTCAAGGAGTCTTACTTGTGCACTTTACTATCCTTTTTCTCTCTGTCTTTGCACAGTCAGTTTGTTTATATTTCTTTATTTGTTTACATGAGTACGTTGTGTAAAGTTTTTCTTTTGCTCTACCAATAAGTGGTAATTCTGCTGTGCCCGTGGGAAAAAAAAGATTCTCAGATGTCATGGATGTACTCTGACAATAAGTCTGACATGTACTGGGGGAACTCAACATGCCCTTCATCAGGAATGTGGAAAATAAGGCTGGGGGATGCCTGAACAAAAAGGCGGGGAGAGGAGAAGAGGGAGGGTGGAATAGGGAGGAGCATTTGCCGGTTCATCGGCAAATACAGGTGAGAGGGTAGAAGAGAAAGAAGAGGAGAGGGCTAAGAAGGAAAGTTCGCTGGTGGGAGAAGGAAGGGAAGGAAGTTGAGAGCTGGAGAGATGAGGGAAAGAGAGAGACTGAGGGGGGGGGTTAATGGATATTGGAGGTCGATATTCCTTCTGCTTGGAGAGTGCCAAGGTGGAGTATAAGACGTTGTTCCTGCAATTTGCAGGAGGCCTCAACCTGGCAGTACACATGGAGAGACATGTCACTTGTGGCACAGTAGTATTCCTAAGGTTAATTGTCTGAGCGTGAATGTATTGGGAAAAACATAAGGGATCTGCTGCACATTATGATCATGTCCAACCCATCACAGGGCCTGCATTACTTCACAACCTCTTGTCTGTGAGTTTGAAGTTGGGTGGAGTTGAGTCAATGATCAGATCAACCATGATCTTATTGAATGGCGGAGCAGGCTTGAGGGGCCCCTTACCAAGTAAGCTCGGCGTGCCCCCTGTCCCTCAGTCACTTCTACTGATGCACAATCAAAAGTAGAATTGGTGGATGCATCCCAGTGTGGTACGGAAGCAACAGAGTGTGGCGAATATGGCTCAGAACATCATACAAACTTCCCTCCCCTCCATGGTCTGCAACATCCTGAAGGATGCATCGCACCCGATTACACACACTTTTCCCCCCCTCCCATTGGGAGAAGACTTAAGAGTGCACACCAACAGGCTTAAAGTTATTTATTACACATACCGGGCTCCTGGTATTCTCATGCTGTTTTTGCCTTTTTATTTTCCTAAAATCCATAAATTGTGCTCTTTACAAGGCTGTATGAATGTTCAAGGGAGTCTGACAGTCAGTTTGCAGATACACTCTTCTCCCTGTGCCAGGTATATTGTGACAAATAAATTTAAGCTAGACTTATTCAATTTGGGAGAGGTGGAGGAGTCTAAGAATGATGACTTGACTTCAAAGCACATGGCAAGTGACCTGTCATACCTGAGGAAATGCATGAACGAAATCTTCCTTCCTTGCCTAAGTGAGACAACCAGGCACAGAACATCCTCATTACTGCAATAAATGATTATTTTGTTTTGTAATTTGCTTTGCGATATGGAGATGAGTAGAAAATGTACCTCGTAAATAATTTAACCCACTTCTACCTAGCCTGCAACTTGCACAACTGAATGCAGTTACTGATTACCAGCTATATTTAGACATTCAGAACGGAAGCAGACCATTTCGGCCCACAAGTCTATGCCGTCCAATTTACATCCAATTAGCGTACACCCCAGTATGTTTTGATCAATGGGAGGTAACCAGAGCCCCGGGGGAAAAACCCACACAGACATGAGGAAAATGTACAAACTCCTTATAGTGCGGGATTTGAATTCTGGTCCCAATTGCTGTAAAGGTGTTGTGCTAACCGCTACGCCAACTGTGCCAACCTATTTTAATTGTTGGACATTTACTGATTGATAGCAATCAATTCCTAGAAAGCCATTGAGTCATAGAGTTCAGAGCACAGAACCATGCCTTTCAGCCCAATGATTCTACACCAATATGACACTAATTGTGTTTCCCTGTTCATCTCCCACTCACCCTCGCATTGGGAGTCATTTACAATAGTCAGTTGTAAATACCTGCCAATCCGCATGACTTTGGGATGTGGGATGAAATTAAAGCACCCTAGAGGAAATTCATATGGTCACGGGGAGAACATGTAAACTGGACATCAGTGGAGACCAGGAATGCACCTGGCTTGTTTAAATAAGCCACGGTGTCACCTCATAAAATTATGTTCGTAATTATATATAAGAATTTTAAAATGACCTGCTACATGGTGCAATTGTATTGAACTTACTGCAAAATAGCGAAAGCTTTGTTTGGCATGCTATTCAGACAAGTCAAACCATACTTAAGTATAGCAGCTAGTGCAATTATTAAACAAGTGTGCAGGACGGAATCTTACAAAGACAAGAGGAGAAAGCTACATGCAAGGACATCCTCTTTGACCCATGAGAGGCCCATTTAAGGGTTTGATAACACAAGGAAAGAAACTGTCCTTGAATTTGGAGCTTCTTCAAGTTTTACCAAGAACTGATTGCAAATTCTGCAAGGAGCTTAAAGTTTGGATCAGGTCAGGAACAGATGAGGTAAATGCTGCAGAAGATACAATCTGAATCCCATCTTTAAGATTTAAGCTATTTTTCACTCTTAAGTGGATGAAATGTGCAGTGGACAGAATTAAAACTTCGGTGCACAAAATGATCCTTTGGATATAGAAAAAAAATTGGAGCAAAACCTGGCACTGCAGTTGAGCATCGAAGGAGAGACTGCACCATGAATGCCTTAAAACGTGCTGGAGAAGCTCAGCATCCAATGGAAATAAAGGGTCACCTGGGCCTTAGTAAGTGTCTAAAAGAACTGCTTGGGTAAATTGGCCCTTCTTATACTCCTGCAGACAAGGCATGCTTCTCTTTTAGATGATGATAGCCTGTAAATTTTTGCTCCCTCCTAATCCATAAGATAATTCAAAGGCATTGGAAGCCTGTTGCTTGTTCAATTAATGAACAGATTTACGCTCCTCCTGCAACCCAGATGGTGAGGTAATGCCTCTTCAGTGATGACAGTGATAGAATTGAGAAGACCCCCACTCTTGTCTCTAGGGCGGCACCTTGTCAAGGAATGCCGTGGCGTGGAACATGTGCTGGCAATGATTGGCGCTGCTCATCGGGATGGTGCTCTGTTATCACGCGGTGGGAGTGCCATCTTAATCAGTGAGGAGGGGTGGGTCTCAAACCAGAACATCCTTCTCAGCATTTTCCAGCCAGGCGGCATCAATATCGACTCTGCTGGTTTCAGTTAATCCCCTCCTCTGGTCTCTCCCTGTTAACCACCCCCCCCAACCCCACTCAGCTCCCCGCTCTTTTCAGAGAGCTACACTCTACCCACTTCCCCATCACTTCTCAGCTTCTTCTACCCTCCCACTTGTTTCCACCTTTTATCTGTTAGCTTGTGTCCTCCCCCCTGCCCCTTCATCCCTCCTCCCCTCTCCTCGCCTCCTCCTCCTCCCTCCCTCCCCCCTCAACCTTTTTATTTAGTTGATTTTCAGCAATCTTGCCCGAGCTCGGGCCCAAAGCACGGGCTGCCTTTCCCTTGCTGAGGATGCTGTGCGACTTGCCGAGCCTCAAGCGCCTTGTTGGAGAAAGAAGTGTGAGCATTCGCTATCATCTGTTTAAGCTTGCTTGTTGCCGTCGGGAAGGGCCCAGTCTCCTCCAACCTGACGGAATGGTGGGAAGGAAACAGTTAAGGAGAGTGCCCAGTGGAGGGCGAACAGATCTCCGCACTCCCAGCATAAGAACAGATCGCAAGCCCGACTGGGACTGAGTGCTCTATCCTGCTGCGGAGCAAGAAAATCCGAGTCTGGGCTCCTTCCAACAGAAGGGAAAATGATGGGAAGTTGTCAGGGCTTTGAATGATGTCATTGTCATAATGGACCTTAATGATGTCATTCGGACTCCACAGCTGCTCCTTTGACAGATGACTCGGAGCCTCCACTCCAGCTCGACTTTAATCAGTATGCTCCAATGCTCACTGCCCAACTATGCATATCTATCATTACAGATACCTGCCCTTGTACTTAAAGTCACACACTGCTCTTTGGAATTTTGTTCCCTTCCATTAAAACCATCAGTACGTGATGGTTTGTGGCAGGTAAATGTGGTGCTCGGACCCAGGCCTGATCCCATGCTGTACTGTGTATGTTTAGATTTAATTATCCAGCTGTGCTTGGGAAGGCAGGTTAATGCAATTAACGCCCAAACTCTGCTCTTCAGTGTGATCTCACAAGGTTGTTGGCACTTTGAAGAAGGATGTGTAGTGCGAATGGAAAAGCAAATATTTATGTTTGGTTCCACCTTGACCATCGCCAAACATCTGGCAGACTGTAGTGGCCATTATAATCAAGGCGACCTCCCATTTGCTGTCCGTGTAGCAATAAGATGAATTGAGTGCTAAGGTATGCTGGTCACAAAGCAAACATCCCCTGTGTCGGAGGCCCTCAGTGCACCTTGTTGACTCTATTGAGCAGGCCATGTTGCTCGCATGGCTGACCCCCAAGCTCCTGAACCGTAAGATGGAGGAGTAGAAGCAGGCCGTTCGGCCCGTCGGGTATGCAATTCAAGTTACAATTGATGTATTTTTTTCTCTCAACCCTATTTTCCGCAAAATCTTTGTCATTCATGAAGAAGAACTCGCCACTTTAAATCTAACTATTTACTCCACAGCAGTCTGGGGCAACAAATTCAACAGATCCATCTCCCTCTGGCTGAAGAAATTCCTCCCCACCTCTGTTCTAAAGGGACAACTTTTTATTTTGAGGCTATGCCCTCTGATCCTAGACTCTTTGACTTCTGGAAACATCTTCTCCACATCCATTCTTTCCAGCCCTTTCAGTACTATTGTGAAGTCTGTTGCAGGGAACGTTTCCAAACAGGGAGAGGTAAAGATTCAAGGATGTACTCGAAGCCTCCTTATCAGGATCTTGAACCTTCTTGTTGGTACGACTCCAACCAACACATTACTCCAGGACCAAAGATCTAACATCACATTTTATTTGCACTGACTTTAACTGTGGATGTTTATCTTTCCTTTCAAGTTTATAATTATTTTTTCTCTCGTGTGTGATAATTCAATTGGTGCTTATTGTTTGGTAGCCTACTTTACGTAATTGTGCAACTGCAGAAAGCTAGAATTCCAGTGCATCTGTATGTTGTGCTCATGTGTATGACAATAAACACTCATCTTGGATGGCATGGTAAGTATAGTGGTTAATGCAACACTGTTGTGGTGTCAACGACCCTGGTTTGAATCTGGTGCTGTCTGCAAGAGGTTTGTACGTTCTCCTCGTGTCAGCATGGGTTTCCTCCGGTGCTCAAGTTTCCTTCCACCCTTCAAAACCGTACAGGGATTGTAGGTTAATTGATGTATTTGGGGGACATGGGCCCATGGGCCAGAAGATCCTGTGACTGTGCCGTATGTCTAAATTTTAAAAATTAACATTCCCCTCTGACTTCTGGGATTTCTGATCCATGGCTTGTGGAGAAGGTACTTTCAAGATGGCACTAAGAACTTCAAGTCCATGTGCCAGGAGTACAAAGAACCTTGACATAGATGGTGGTAGAGACTCACCATCTGAGCTCCCTCCCATTTCTTCACAAAGTTCTTACCCCGGCCATGGTTAAAAACCTGCAGATCCCAAATTCGCCTTATTTGTCAAAGTGGAGAGGAAGCAAGTGCTCATCAACAGTCAGTGACCACCCAAGGAGGAGAAGGAAGTGATCATGGCTTGACTTTGGAGGATGACACATTGGGTGGGATCCTTGGTCTGCTAACTCCACCATAGGGCCCTTAAAGACCAAATTGGAACCCCCCTCCACAAAGAATGCCATAGAAAGGCTGCTTCTCTCCTTGGCCTGAGTCCATCCCATCCAATGAGCTGAACTCACTTATATTCCCCACATGATCTGCATTATAACTCCCACTGCCATGCTCCACACCAGTGAAAGCAACGCCCCGTGCCCCCTTGTATTTCACTGTAAAATCTCCAGGCAGCTCCTCTCCTGAGCCCATCCTGTCAAATGAGCTGAACTCACTAATATTCTTTGTGAAAGTGGAATAAAAACCTAACCTATCACATTTTTAAGAGAAAGCTCTCATAAATTAATTCAGTACATGTCGTACAGGAAACATGACATCATTTGAGATCTTCTCATTTCTCAAAAGACAAAAGGTTGTCTCATTGTTCTTGAGTTAGGGGCTTAAACAGAACATTATATAATGATAAAACTGCTAATGAACTCAAGCTGCACAAAGAATCCATCATATTTTACAAGCACTGCTCCCTTGCAACGCTGGCACATTGCAACCTCTCCTCCATATGTCAGTACTTTGGGAGTGCCGTCTCCATTGCAAAGACAGTGTCCTTTTTCTACCTCTCAGCTGTGCAGCATTTGCAACAGGGTGCAGTGTGTGGTGAGGCATCAGAGTCTGTTGCATGGATAGCCCACCAAAACGAAGCCAGCATTAACCATTTCGTGAACATGTGTCAGGAAGCTGGCCACCTGTATTCTCCTCTGTTGAATGAGGTCATTGTGGATTGGCATGTTCTGAAGCAGGCTGGCCTTGAGACCTATCGGGGGTTATTTCCCTGTTAAAGGAACACTCCAGTGCACTAATGTGTTAAAAATCTCGGCAGGTCACATATTTCTAGGATGTAAATGGTCGCCGATGCTTTGGGCCTGAGCCCTTTGACGGGCCCGAAACGTAGGCTATCCTTTACTTCCTATGGGTGCAGCATGCATGAACTGCTAAGTTTCTCCAACACGTTTATGCATTGCCCTCGACCCCAGGATCAGCAGAGTTTCTTGTTTAACTTTCACTTCTGCACCCTGGGTGAATGTATTTGAAATTCTTATTTTCTTCCTGAGTTATATGCAGTAACTATTGCAAATTGCAGCACTAAACTTCAGCTCTGATAGTTCTTGAGCAACCTCCCTCTTCCACTCAACCCCCGTGCAAACCTCTCTATGAAAAGCAATTGTTAAAAGGATGGTTACCAGGTGAAGGGGAAATTTTATCGGGGCTGTCTGTAAAGAATTTGTACTGTAGGTTCTTCCACTGACCGTGTGGGTTTCCTCCAGGTGCTAGGATTTCCTCCCACATTCAAAACATGCATGGGTTAGAAGGTTAATGGGACACACGGGTGTATTTTGGCAGCATGGGCTTCTGAGCCAGAAGTGTCTGTTACCCCGCTGTGACTCTAAAATTAAGAATTAAGTTAAAATTAAAAATTAAATTAAAATTAAAAATTAAAACAGCAATTGCCACAAGTCAAATTTATAGTGATCTCTTTCCACCCTGCACTCTGTTTCAACTTTGCTGGAGCAGAATTCAATTTTTTTAAAAAAGTTCTGCAAATAAATCAGTGGTCTCTCTCAGAATGAAGTCCCATTAAATTTTTGCCTGGGTAGGTCAGGGGCTATGTGTTGTGAATATGAAGACCTCCAAGTAAATGCAATACTTCCACAGTCAAACATTTCCTTAGCACCCCATCATTACTCTGACCAACAACAATCGACGAGATGTCACTCGCATCAATTAATCCTGAGGTGACAACTCCCCCCCCCCCCATCCCCGCGCCAACCTGCACCTCTCTGAATTATAACCTTCTGCGCCCATCTCTATTTTGTTCCCACTGTTATGGTTAATTTTCCTCCAAACTTCTCACCGAACCATGTGGAAAACAAGGAAGATATGCATCTCTTCGTCTGGGACTAACTTTCCGAAGGGGCAAGCCATCTTAATTTTATTCACATGACAAAGCTTGGCAAATGATTACTTTTCAAGTGAAAAATTTTTTAAGGCATACGGGATCGTCCCCTTTGAAGGAAACAATCGCTCTGTCCTCAACTATCCAATGTCCCACAGACTTCCTCATCCTCTTTCCTGCTCTGTATCACTGCCTTGATGAATTGCTCAGGGCATTCAAGTTGTCCCGAGCTGAGTTTTCAACATAAGGTACAGTGTTCCCATCTGTCGCAGTTCCCAAACCAACAAAAAGAAATGAATTTGTTGCCGAGCAACCAATTATTCCAGATATATTATCACTGCCTTTTCAATTCATTCTTTTTTCTGCTGTGGAGTCAGGGTTGAAAACCATAGTTACACCTCGGTTCTGTGGTTACATCACACAATGCACCTCTTCTGTTGCCAGCTCCTTGTAAAATAACCAAGTTAGAGCAGATGGAGGAACATTGCAGCTGAGATCTGCATGCTCTCTCTCTCCCTGCTCAGTGTTTATATCAGATAGCTTTTGGGTTCAGAAACAAGGTAATCTGTGAAGCCGCTTGTTGCAAGGGGGTGAAGATACTTAGCAACTGGACGAAGCTTGGAGTTCAGTTTGGGGAAACTGCATCATCCCTCTTAGAATGGTGTCTTCAACCTGGAGAGGATGCAGAAAAGATTTACGAGGATGTTGCTTGGAATTGGGCTATAGGGAGAGGTATTCCTTGGAGCACAAGAGGAAGAGGGCTGACCTCACAGAGGTATAAAAATCATGAGTTGAATAAATCAGGTGAATGCAGAATCTTTTGCACACAGTAGGGGAATTGGTAAGCAGAGGTTATTGTTTTAAGGTAAGGAGGGAGAGATTTAACTGGAACCTTTTTTTACACCGAGGGTGATGGGTCTATGGACTGGTCTGCCGGCGGAGGTGGTTGTGGCAGCTATTTAAAAAAAAACTTTTAACAGATACAGTGTAGGGGTAGGATGGGGTTAGAGGGATATGGGGCGACACAGGAAGGTGGGAACGATGTGGGTGGACATTTTGGTCTGCATGGGCAGGTTGGGCTGAACTTCCATTTCCATTCTATATGAATCTATGAACATGATAATAAATTTATTGCCGTATACATTTGCAGTGTATACATGTGCCGAAATTTGGACTCGCTGCAGCCGAACAGGTGCTTGATTAAAAACTACAGTAACATAAATAAATTACATGGAAAAGAGGTACTAAATAAAAATAGATGGGTAGATAATAATTAGTCATAGTTATTAAGGAAGGAAGGTTACGGTCCTTGGGGTGATGGAGCAGTCCATGATTAGTGGAATGGGGAGATTCAAAAGTCTGAACGTCATTGGAAAGGAACTGTCCTTGAACTGTGAGGTGCTGGTCTTCAAGCTGCTGTACTTCCTGCCTGAACTAGCAGCAAGAAGAGGGAAGGAGCTATTTCCCAGCCTGGCAGTCCTGATTTTGATATTCCTTGCCTTCTTCATGATTGAATTAGGTCAAAAATACTGTGTGCTGGATGGACACGTTCCTTGATAATTCTTTGGGCCTGATTTAAGCAACACTCCCAGTAAATTTCATGAATGTAGGAAAGTGAGACCCCAGTCATCTTCTTGGCTGCTTTGATGTTCATCTATATTGACCTCTGGCCAGATGATTTGCAGCTACCTTTCCACACAATGATGCAACCTTGCCTATTCCAGTGACTGCCTAACCATTGTGATTGAATCTGCCCACCTCCTCTTGAAGTGAGTTCCAGATATCAACTACCCTCTGGGTGAAAAACATACCTCTCAGATCCCATTCACATCTCTTCTTTCTCACCAGAACTTTGCCCTCTTGTTTTTGATGCTCTTTACTTGGGGGAAACATTTTTTGACTCTCCATCCTATTGATGCCTTTCATAATTTTAATAGATGTTGCTTTGCTCCAATGAGAGTCTTGAATGGTTAGTGTGAGCTGTTCCTTTGGTTGTTCAGTATTCTCACTGCCTGTGGGAAGAAGCTGTTCCTCAGCCCAATGATACTGGCTTTTATCCTCCTGTACCTCTCCAATTCCTCTTTGTAGCTAAAGTCCTAAAATCCAGACCACACCTTGCAAAATCTGTTTTGCCACATCTCCAGCGAAATCGCATCCTTTCACCTAATTTAGGAGTAAGAGAATGAAAGGCAACTTTTTATTAAAATTTACAAGCCAGGTGTAGTTGGGGGAGGTTATTGCAGATTTAATCAATGATGACAACTTCCTAATTGCCAATTAAATATTGGCATTTTGTTTATGTGCCCCTTATATCTGTAAGCATCTCAGCTCGAGCATCAGATGCAAAATATCCCACACAAACAATTTTCATTTATTCACAGAAGTTAAGAATATTTCTGCTGCCCTTTCTTTGACTCAACTTTGTTACAGTGTCAAACTGTCAATTGCTTCTCAGCCTTCCTGTTTAAGAGTCCCTTTACCTTCTGAACAAGTTCCAAGTAGTTTTATCTTGAGTACCACAGTGTAATTTTTAAGAGCTCATAAATGAATAAATGGCAGTTGATTTTCACAGAACTACTGTCATCTGCCTTGACTAAATTTACTTAAAATATTCTGAAAAGATGACAAGTCTTGGATATGTAAAAGAGAATGATTGCTGATAATTGTAATATCCCATCTTATAGGCAGTAATAAAACAGATAAAGTATTTTATTCACTTAACAAGAGCTAGATAGAATGAAATAGTCACATGATCAGGTATTACGAGTCAAAGAAAGGAGTCAAAATGTTCACTAAAAGGTTTACACTTTCTTTCCGATTGTTTTTTCACAATAGTTTTAACTACCCAATTATAAAACAATTTTACTCTTTGCTTCTCAGAGGGTTTTTGATCGCCCTTGAGTTATTATCGATGTGCAGGTCGACCAAGAGGAAAATTATCTCACTCAGGCCCAAAAATTAAAGTGCTACTTCCCAGTGCAAGAGAGTAATTGGAATTATTAAAGAGAGAGAGAGAGAGAGAGAGAGAGAGAGATTGTGTGTGTGTATATGTTTGTGTCTATATGTCTATATTGTGTCTATATTGTGCCCACCTCACTGACAAAAGGCAAAGGAGGAAAAACCCAACACCCAACCCCAACCAACCATTTTTCCCCTGCAGCCGCTGCAACCGTGTCTGCCTGTCCCGCATCGGACTTGTCAGCCACAAACGAGCCTGCAGCTGACGTGGACTTTTACCCCCTCCATAAATCTTCATCCGCGAAGCCAAGCCAAAGAAGAAGAAGAATATGTATGCACATGTGCTTGTAATGAGGGTGCCTCTTTGACTCCTCTGAGCATGACTTTGTGTGTGTGTGTGTGTGTGTGTGCGCGCGCAAATGTGTGTGTACATGTTTTCATGTATCTGTATGTGTATTGATTCGAGCAGGGAGGAAATCACTCTGACCCCTTATGGTCTCCAAAGAGACTTTCAGTAATCACTGTCCAGACTCCCACGCAAAGAAATGGCCACTTAAGTGCTTTCTCATGCTGATAGAAATGTGCACTAAGTATAACAAAGTATTAGAAAGAAAGGACAAAATATGGGGACAAAATATGGGGCAGGGACAGAGATGAAAAGGCCGTCCACATTTTGGCAGTATGAATTGTAATTGATTCTGTCTCTCACCTTTGAATGCTCTGCCTACGTGAATCCTAAATTAGGCAGAATGTGGATTGAATTTAACATATTAACTTTACAATGTAAGGGTTGCATTGCCAAGGACAATGACAGGCTTCACAATGCTCATTAAAGTCAGGCAATAAAGAACTATCATCTGTCCCTGTATTACCCTGTCATCTAAATATAACCGGTCTTTAAAATACATTTGAAAAGTTATGAAAACGTATTTAAATGTCAACCGCTGTTATAAATTTATGGAAAATTATCCTTTCAGCTGCAGTTTAAAATTCGGTAATAAATAATGCACAGAATATTCTTTTGGCTTAAGTGCTGTGATTATCTGAAATCCATATTTAAAATAGATGATAAATTTTCCTGACCCAAATTAAGTGCACTGTGCCCAGCTGTAATTGTGTTTCCCATTGACCAAGTGATGTCACCTAAATGGCTATTACATGGAAGATGTTTTTCCCCCCATTTTTGCGCCAATTCTACTGCATGAAGCTCGCCTCTATTACTCCATGTCACATAATATTATGGCTGTAAGGAGCTCGTCTGGAGCTTGTGCTCTGACACAATGCATAATAGGAGCACCCCTTGCACTGTTGTCTCTTTTGGTGTTTCTCCTCCTGGGTTCTGTGCCATCACGAGCTTTTCAAAAAGGTTGGATGTTGCTCTGGCGTTAATGCTTGTTCGCAAGACCCAAGATTCTATCCTGCTCACACTCAGGTTCTGAAGGATGGGGGTCAAGCAGTGATGAATCCAAGAAATAGGTGCAGAAACAGGCTGTTTGGTCCCTCAAGATTCTTGCGACATTCTCCAGGATTTTCCACCGAAAACTATATTTTTACCCTAATCAATTTCTTTAAGATGAAACAAAGAGGGCTTTACCCTTGGTGATTGTCTCCACCCCCTTATGAATTATTGAGGAGCCCATTGCTATTTCAAACTCAATTAAATGTGTTGAGGCTGTTAGGTACTCTCAGTTATTGTCATTTAAAAGGTAAGTTTCTGGGAACCAATAGTTTTGGGTTTATTTACATTCCAGTTTATTTGAAGAGTGGAAATAGTTTGACAAGAGCTTCAGTGACTAAGAGTACAAGAAATGATTCCAGATGTATACCACCATTCAAAAATATTTGAACATATATTGCAGTGTGGTTCAGACAGCAGATCAGAACATAGAGTAGCACTGCAATGGAACAGGCCCTCTCCCACATGTCTCTGTGCCGAACTTGATGTACAAGTGAAACTAAAACTCTGCTGCTCGCACTTGGCAGATCTCTCTCCAACCACTCATATTCACACGCCTGGGAAGCTCTTAACTGCTTAATGGCAGGTGGCACGGTTGGCGTAGTGGTTAGTGCAACGCCTTTACAGCACAAGTGACTGGGACCAGGGCTCGAATCCTGTGCTGTGGTGAGTTGGTAGGTTCTCCCCTTGACTGCTTGGGTTTGCCCTGGGGGCTCCAGTTCCCTCCCACTGTTCAAAATGTACGGGGGGGGGGGGGGGGGGGGGGGGGGGTGGGGGGGGGGGTGGGGTGTGTAGGTTAATTAGGTGTAAATTGGACGACACAGACTCATGGGCCGAAATGGCCTGTTACCGTGTTGAATGTCTAAATTTAAATTTAAAATTCTATTGTTTTTGCTTCGACCACTACACCTGGCAGTCTGTTCCAGGCAACCATCACTCTCTGGATAAATGAACATCTCCTTTAAACTTTCCCCTCCCCACCTTAAACATATGTCCACTGGTGTGTGTCGCTTTTACCCTGGGGAAAAGATCCTGACAGCCCACCCTATCAAATGCCTCTCATGAATTTATAATCAGGTCTCCTCTCAACCTCCAACCCTTCAGAGAAAACAGCCTAACTTTGTTCAACCTCTCCCATAAATCATAGCCCCTAACCCAGGCAACATCCTTGTGAACATCTGCATCTCTCCCAAAGCCTCCACATCCTTCCTGTAATGAGGTGACCAGAATTCCAAGTGTGGCCTGAAGCTTTCTATAGCTGCAACGTGACTTACTTGCTTTTTTGAATATTCTGATGGTTCACTGCTGGAGGGAACTGCAGCAATTAGTGTGTGCTAGAAGATCCTTCATGAGGTCAAGGCAAATAATGGGGACTTGATCTGATGACTGGAATTTCCTCTTCTTCCCCTTTTGTTGCACGGTGCACTTACAGAGCATAGTGAGAGTGCGGATGGAGCTGCCAGCAGAAACAAAGAATGCCAGCTCAATTTTGGCATTTGAGAAACATTTTGAAATATAAATGGATGGGAGGGGCATGGAGGGCTATTGTCCGAGTGCAGGTCATAGAGACTAGACAGAATTATAGTTCAGCATGGACTAGATGGGCCTGTTCCTGTGTTGTAGGGTTCTGTGGTTCACCCGTGGTACTATTGCCAAAGCAGTACTGTGTGGAAATGGCGGCCTACATTTAAGTTAAGGCTGAAAGCCACAATTAGACTCAAGAACAAAACAAAATTCTCCATGGGATATGGGACAATTTCAGTTATCCACACCCAGGAAGCAAGGTTGACCCATGGGTCTTCTTGCAAAAATGCGCTCTCACGGTTGAGAAATAAAATCGTCCAGCCATTCTGATTTGGTCACAACCAATCTTTAATGATCCCATGGGTTATTCACTGGTCTTGAGTAGATGGATAGGCTCAAACCCCAACAGTGGGTTCAAACCGTTCTGTGTACAACGGCAGTGACCCGAGTTCAAATCCGGTGCTGTCTGCAAGGAGTTGTATGTTCTCCTTGCGAGTGCGTATATTTTCCCGGGTGCTTCTGTTTCCTGCCACATTCCAAAGACATATGGGGATAGTAGGTTCATTGGTCACTTGGGTGTATTTGGGCAGCTTGGACTAATGGGCTGGAAGGCCTGTTACCATGCTGTATTTCTAAATTACATTATAAATAGCACATGCTGATCACTCAGCACACGTGGACAGATGGACTGGTGCTTCAGGCTGATAAACTGGACCTAGTTTATTTCAGGTTGATATGATCTGCAGCATTCTGTTCATGATTCTTCTTGCCTCACTATTTCAATAGGAACCTCTGCGAGTATCTGCTTACTCCCTCCTTACTAGATCCAAAGGATTTAGTCTCATCTGCTCCCGCTACCAGTCACAAAACATTTCCGGTTTTAGTAGTCCTCCCTGCAAAGAACATGGTAGTAATCCTGTGGCCATTTAACATTTCCTTTGGGACAGTTCATGCCTTAAGGATGCATTGGCATGTGAAATTAAGATTCAGCAAAGCAACCAAAAGACAGGAACAGATCCAAGACCTCTCCCAGTTTGCTTTGGACAGGCTCGGATTTCTTTTTTTGCATTATTTGACAATATCAAGCACTAAACCATCGACTCTGCCTGTGTTGATCAATATATTTTTGCATTGTCTTGACAATTGGCAGGAAATGGCCCAAGAGTATTTTGAGCCCTGCATCAGTTTTAATGGTAATAATAATTCATTCACAGTATGAGTCACTATACTCAGAATTAAATACCTCCCGAGTTTTTAATAAGGATTTCATTGGGGTAAACAATAAAATTGTAAATAGATTTTAGTTTTGCATTGAAAAATCCTCCCCAGCCCAACGACTGTATCTGGATTCCATTTGATATCATGTCCTTGTGACGTGATGAAGAACACCGCAATACAGCTCACCACTTTTGCCAATTTAATCTGCTTAAATGAGTCCTGTGCGATGGTCACCACATCACAAGAAGACATTTCCAGGGCTGTGAAAATTGGAAAGATTGAAGGCAGTTTTCTTTGTGACAGTGGGGGCTGAAAGGAGACTTCATGGCAGTGTGTAAAATGGCAAGTGTCCCAACAGAGTAAATACCAAAGAAATTTGCACTGCATTGTTTAGGGTGTTCAATGTCCAACACATGTTCTTCAAGTAACAGCAGTTTCTGTTGTACAGCTCTCGCACCACACTGAGAATGATGCTGAGTTTATTGTCGTACACATTGTACAATGTACATATGCACCAAAATTCTTACTTGCTGCAGCCAAACAGGTACTTTGTAAAGAAAACCTCTGATATTATACTTAATTGAATTAAAAAGGGACAATAAATACAAACAGTAGCTCAATAATAAATCTTCGCAGTTATCCTAGTGCAAAAAAGAAGTGACTTTGTAATAGTTCAGTCTGTTTGTGGTGTCGGTGCAGCCTCTGATTAGTCTAGCAAGGAGAGGTTCGAGACTCTGAAAGAAACTTTTCTTGAACCAGGAGATGCTGGTGTTCAGGCTTCTGTAACTTCTGCTCGAAGGTCACAATGAGAAGAGGGTGTGGCCAGAATAATGGGGGACCTTCCTGATGTTGGCTCCTCCAGAGGCAGAGTTGCTGGAGGAACTCAGCAGGCCAGAGAACATCTGGGGTAGAAATGGCCATTCAGCATTTTGGGTTGGGTTACTCAGGATATCTTGATGAAGTGTTCAAAACTAAATGGTTGACTCATCCTGGCCTTTGTAATGAACATTGTTTAGATTCCAGGTTTGGGTGAAAATTAAAGCAAATGACAAGCTTGCAACAGATATTGTGCCTGCCTGGTTAGTTCACACATTGTATTTCCCGGTTGGTCCACAGGGAATCTGTTACTGTTAGTACACAGGCAATGTGTCCCAGTTGGCCCCACTCCCCATTTGTTCATGGATAGTTTTTAAATTTAGACATACAGCATGGTCACAGGCCTTCCAGCTGATGATCCCATGCCTCCCAATTAACCTATGATCCCTGTAAGTTTTTGAGGGATGGAAGGAAACCAGAGCACCCAGAGGAAACCGAGGCAGACACTGAGAGAAAGTACAAACTCCTTACAGTGTCAGATTCAAACCTGTAATAGTGTTGTGCTAACTGCCTCACTGGCCGTGTCACCCTAAAGTTTGTATCAGATGACCCAGGTTGACCTTCGTGAGGTGTGAGCCACTTGATCTGCATTTTGTCTGCTGTGCTTGGCAATGGTGTCCATTAGATTACAAGCAGTGTTTCTCTATATCTCTGCCTGCAGTTCAAAGGCATGTTCAGAGTGATGTGTGCAAAGTGTAACTGTCACTTTAATGCCCTTCTTATTGGAAGGCTAATTGTTGTGTCTCTGTGACATTGTATGCATTGTGCTTCAGAATCAGCTGATAATTGGCTGCCACAGTAAACAGTCATGTTTCTTTATGCACTCAAAATAAGCAAGATTATATATAAGCCCATCAGTACAGAAGAAGATATTAAATCCATAAAAAATGGGATACCACGAAAACCCCTGTTGTTAAAAGTGAGGTTGATTGAATCAGTAATTTTAAAAGAAAGCACAGTGAAACAGAAGCGCATAAATCCCTCCAGGCAAAAGTTCAAAGGAACACAAGCCAATGGAACTCAAGATTGTAGAGATGGCAGAAACCAGGGATATCAGAAAATTCAAAGGGATAAAATGTAAAAAGGCTTTAATATTAACCTTCAACAAATGGTCTGCTGGGCCAATAATATTGCAGAGGTTGCAGGCAAAAGTTCTGAAGGATTAAACATCAAAGTTTATAGATGATCCATGATCTACAACAGGACATCACATTGGTGGAACTGGCCTCAAACATGGATGCAACATCAACTGACCTGATGCCACCATCAAGATGTCCCGGCAGTTGAAGTGGTCAACTCAGGTTGTCTGGAATATTTCAGCTGTCCAAGATTATTGGGGCTTACGCTGTGATTTTGAAAGACCCAATGAAACATAAGTTTTGGAGTGTTGTGACATAGTAGGTTAGTGTGCGAGCTGGTCATTGATCTCGGAGAAGCCAAATATTTTAATGTTCCAGACCTCACCTGCAGGGAGAGCACTTTGGTGAAATATAATGGAGATGGCTTGGAGAAGTGGAGATGCGTTTCAGTGAGATCATGGTGCAGACGCAGCTGGCATTGCCTCATGCCATTGGAATAGTATTGATGACATTGTCACCTTGGTTGGAGTCTGGTCATGTGAGCATAAAGGGTGACTTAGGTGGGAAACTAGCAAGCAACAAGAACCCAGAAGATGGGAAACTAGTGGGTCAGATGAATCAAAAAGGCACAAGACCTATTTTTGTTGCTGGGGAAATCATATTCCACAATTCTTCAAGACTCTGTGATTGCAGTCACTGAGAAACAGTGACATATGTGTCATGTGCTACAAGCCCAAGGAGGATATTTTGTACAAGCTTGCATAAACAGGCAGAGGGTGGCGAATATTGAGGACTGTTGTCCGTGGATGCCTCTCAGAGAAGGTCAGATGCTGCCTGAACAACCTAGAGGTGAATACAATAGAAATCAGTTGGGAATGTTTGCTAATCACGTCAAGGTCAACTGTGGCGGGGGGGGGGGGGGGTGGGGGGAGGGTGGTTGGGGGGGGGGGAGAGATTGTGGTGAGTTCAAACCATTGTTGGAGAGTGGAAATATACATTGAAACTGGATGAGAACCCTGTGTAATGGGGCAAGACTCTTTCATGAGGATGAGATGAAAATTTATTGTTATACACGTAAGCACAATGTACAAATTAACTGAAATTCTTCTTACTTGCTGCAGCTACACTGGGTTTCAAGTTTATTATCATCTAACCATACCACTGCAACCAGTGTTTCTCTGGACTACGTTGCACACAGATATAGACGCACGCACGCACACACGCACACACACACAGCACATAATAATCATAAATATACATAAAAATATCAGATATCAGTATATATATATATATATATATATATATATATATATATAAAAAGATTTTGGAATAATCTTACATCCTGTGTTTCATTTTATTTTCCTCAGGGATTTTGTTTTTTTTCACAGGGAAGAAATTATTTCCTAGCAGAGCTGTCCTAATATTGATGCCCCTGATAATAATTTAGCACACAAGAGGGGGAAGGAAAAAAAACATAGGATAGAGAAATATTTGCTGTTGCAGTTAGTGCTGATGTTACAACAGCACAAATGGACTTTTGGTCCTGGACTCATGTTAACTTTTAGGTAGTACGGGGAGGTTCAAGACCCTAAGAGGTATTGGATAAAACTGTTCTTGAACTGAGAGGGCCTGGTCTTCAGGATTCAGGATTTACCTTTGGGCTACTGACTTTCACATTGCTTTACTGAGAAAGTTCCCTGAGTTTTAGAAGACAGTGAAATCCATCCGCCTGTAATCTTGGTGGACCACAACCAGAACCCAAGGAGAGATCTGGATCAAGGGACTTGCAACTGAGCATCATACCTTAATGAAGAGCTCAGGCCCAACATGTTGGCTATGTGTCTTTATTTTTGCAGTATAAAGTATGCCGTGACCTGCTGAGTTTCTCCAGCATTGTGTTTTTACTTAAGCATCGTAGCCAGTGTCAAGAGAGGGGGTGGGGGCTGTAACCGTTCAGCAGCCACTGCAATGCTTTCAACCAATGCAGAGTGAGCGGATGGTGGCTGCTGGGAAGGAGCAGTGGCAGGGAGGACTTGGTATCTCAGAATTCAAGGGGAAATGAGTAACGCACAAGGAAATAGATGAGGGGGTGTGGAAAGGTAATGCGGGTGGTTTGAAACACAACCACTGCTGGAATCTTGAGCAAACACTGAGCTGCTAGAGGAACTCAGCAGGACGGTGGCATGCATGGGTAGTCAAGGTTTTGGATTGGGATTTGTCAAGCCTAAAGCTGGAAGGGGAGATATCAAGTTATCAAGGGAACAGAAGAGACTGGTTACAAAGAGGTATTAAGGAATTGGAATAAAGATGGGAGAGGTGGGAAGACAGGTAGAGGGAGAGACCACTGATGGGGAAGGGGAGTGAGAGAGAAAAGTAAGACCAGCAGTAGGTAAAGAAATAGATGTAAACAGACAGAAGTGGAGTTTACTTGAAGTAAGAAGGATCAATTTTCATGTAATTGGGTGTAAGGTTGACCAGAGGGGAAAATGACGTGTTGTTCCCCAAATTGACATTTGTCCTCACCTTGGCCAATGGATGAGGCTGAGGACAGACATATCCATGCAGGGATGTTGAAGAGAAATTAAATATTTGGCTACTGGTTCAAGCTTAGTTGGAGGGTTCCTGGGAGATTCAAATGGAAACCAACGACTGTTTCAGGATATTGTTGAGGAACAGTTGTGCACACAAAGTGCGGTGATGGCAGGCAAACCAGCTTGTACGCAAACTGCTGCAGACTGCAAAGGGCAAAGAGTGAGTGTCTGCTCCAGTGCCTGAGCAAAGGACAGCTGGGCAAGGAGAATCCCAGAATCCGATTATTACAGGGTGTGGGTCACGTGGAATTGGGAACAAGCACTTTGAAAGCAGATGAGCCTGCATCAGCAGAGCAGTATCAGAACTAAAAGCAGGCATTGGCCATTTGGCTCTTCAAGTTGGAGTCGTCGTTTATTGGCCCATGCACCGAGGTACAGTGAGAAGGCTTGCTTTGCCTGATATCTAGCAATTCTACCAACACAGCTGCGAAGAAACATCCCTGGGTGAAAAAGGGCAGTTAACACTTTAAGTGCTAGGGCTACAGGAGTTCTGATGGAGAGACTTGCCCCCACCTCCCCCACCCACCAAGTTATCCCTTTCCCTCTCTGATGTTACCTGGCCCGCTGAGTTTCTGAAGCACCTGGGGCTGGTGGGGAAGAGTGGGTCTGGGTCACGTGATCCCGCTGTCAGGAAACACAGGAGGTGCTTTAGGTGTGTCACACCCTCCAAGGTGGTGTAGGAAGAGAAGATGGACTTAGAAGTACATAACTGAGAATGAGCTGACCTTTCTTGAATCTATTATGTGCAGTTTTGGTCACCTAACAACAGGAAAGACACCAATAAGATTGTTGGAGTGAAGAAAAATTTACAAGGATGTTACGAGACTCAAAGCGCTAAGTTGGAGGGAAAGGTGAAGCAGGTTAGGATTTTATTTCCTTCGGCGATGGAGAACGAGGGGAGGTAAACACAATTATCAGGCAAGCAGGCTTTTTTCCACTGAAGTTAGGTGAGACAAGAACTGGATGGCATGGGTTAAGTGTGCAAGGTGAAATATTTAGAGCTTCTTCATGCAGAGAATGGTGAGAGTGTGGAATGATCGACCTGCTGAAGTAGTAAATGTGGGCTTGATTTCAACAGGTAAGAAAATACCTGGATAGGTACATGAATGGTAGGGGTAAGGAGGACTATGGTCAGGGTGCAGGTCATTAAATGCGACAAATAATAGTTTGGCGTGCAATAGATAGGCTGAGGGCAGTTTCTCTGCTGCAGCGTTCTATGGTTCGAAACCCGTTTGCTCATCGATTGCTATGTTTCTAAATGGGAACATGGTTCATCTGTTAATTTGTGTTCCAATCATCCAAGATGTCCTCCTTCAAAAAATGCGTCTTCGCCTCGACTACCATCAACTCGGCCCTCTCCTGCATATCCTCCATTACCCGCACGTTTGTTGTGGCCCCCCTCTGCCCCCACGCGCAGCAAGGACAAGATTCCCTTGTCCTCACCTACCATCCCACTAGCCTATGCATCCAGCATATCATCCTCTGACAATTCTGTCAGCTCCTACGTGATCCCACCACCAGACACATTTTCACCATCTTCAGGGACTCCCTTGTCCACTCCTTCTTTCCTATCAACCTCCTCCTTGATACCTACCCCTGTGACTGGAGGACATACCACATTTGCACCAACTATGGGGCCCCAAATAGTCCTTCCAAGTGAAGCCAAAATTCATTTGTGAATCTGCCGGTGACATCGACTGCATCAAGTGGTCTCCTCCATGGACATGGACTGGGAGATGGCTTCACTCATTCCCAAGCCACCATGTCTGTCCATGGTCTCATGCACTGCCAGACAGATACCATCGCAAATTGGAGGAAAAACACCTCATATTCCATCTGGGGCACTTTCCAATTGGATGGCATTACCTTCGACCAGCAGTTCCTGTTAGCCACTTCCCTATCCCTATTTATCTTTCCCTTTTCCTCTCTCTTCTTTCCTTCAACATTCAAAGGGACACTTTCCCCTAAACAACTCCCACCTTTCCTTTCCTGTCCTCCTATCCATGCCTTTTGTCTATTGGCTGGTGCTCCTCCCCCTGCCTTTTCTTCCCTCCTTTTTCATTCAGGCACCTGAATGAAGAAGGACTCAGGCCCAAAACAATGGTTATATATCTTTACCTCCTCTGGACTCTGTGAGATCTGTTGTTTCTCCAGCTTTTTTTGTGTTTTTACCACCATCACAGCATCTGCTGACTTCAGTGTTTCATTCTGTTAATTAGTGATGCTCATTTCCTTTTCAAATGTGGTGAGGCCTATCTTCCTGACTGCAGTGTAGCAGTGCAAAGTGTAAATGTTACTCAAGGCCATGTCCAATATAAGTACCAGCATCACTTGTGTTACACGTGGGCTTGCTACTAGATTGTACGTGTCAGGCTTTGGAGTTGGGCATTGGTTGCCATGAGAATCAGGCACATTCCTTGATTCACCTCACCTATGTGGGTTTTGTATCACTCTACATTACATGTATAACCCTTACATACATGCCTGGGTTGGTCCACATGTGTACTATCAACCAGTGTGCTTTGTTTGAACCACAGATATTTTATCCCAGATCATCTGGACATTGTATGTTCTAGTTGGCCCACAGCTAGTATCTCCTGATTGGTCCACAACTGGGTTATCCCAGTTACACCACAGCTAGTATCTCCTGATTGGTCCACAGCTAGGATATCCCAGATGCACTACAGCTAGTACATTCTGATTGGTTCACAAATTGTGTGTACTGGTAAATTGACAATTAGTCCAAAGACATCAAGTCTTAGTTACTCCACTGATAGGGTCCATCAGTTGGGTCATTGGCACTTATCTTCTGCTCCTCCACTGAGATGGTCTGTAGTGGGTGTTCTTTAGTTGATTAATGTTTCAGAGGAAAATTTGTTTCAGATGGTCCACAGTATGTATAGCGGGTAGTGATGGTAATGGCCACAAGTCCTTGATTGGTTGGGCATCAGATGCCATTGTAGACCATGCCTTCTGACCTTGCTGTAACCTAATAATCCCATGCATTAGAAAGTGGAAGAGCAGGTGTCCATTGGAAGCTGAGATAAGTCTCATTCCTCAAGCCTATTTTTATTGGAGAGCCAGCTGCCACTCATATCCTCAGCTCCTCCATGAGCACTGAGCACCCGAACCCCTGACCCTGCTCAGGTCCGCACCGATGGCGTGAGCAGGAGAAAGGAGGCAGCTCCACATTGTTAGCGTCAGTGGGGTGGAGAAACCTCCAGTCAGAAAGAATGATCTCTGTTCGTGAAAAAAAGAGGCCTGAAACAGCAACCATTCTATATGCATAAAGACATCTTTGAATCGTAAGTGGCTGTTAGCAGGAACAATTTTACTGTGTACTGTGGAGGATTTAAAAATCTAGTAGCTTGTCATCAGAAAATAGACTGAATGATTTTTGAAAATGTTGACGTTGACAGCTAAATGAATGTAATTATGTTACTAAAGTGTTTTACCTTCTTTCCTGGGGCCTTTATATATACAAACACTTAAATAGAGTCTTGAAATTGGCCATAACTACTAAGTTGCCTATAGTGACTACATTATTTTATATGAGGTGAATTTTAACTGTAATTAAAGTTTCTGTTGTTAGAAATATAGAATAATCCTATAAGTCTTTTGCTGCTAGCTGCATGCTTTGATATATTGCTTGCACACAGCCAGTGAAAAGTGTTATTTGTAACATTCAATGCTTGGCAGCCAGACTTCCCCAGATTTGAATACAGTTCTCACACGGACTACCACTATTAAAGGTGCAGGTCCTTGCTTCCGTATTGTCTCTATGTGCATGGGTGAGAGCATAAGGGTTAACTCTGTCTGCAAGAAAGGGACGATAAGCCATGGCCCTTCATAGCCACACTACCTCGGCTTTGTAGTAGAGTCATGTACCATCCTCTCAGGTCCACCAGACCACTGCATGCCTAATGGCATCATACCCATCTATACTCATCCAGTTTTGCTCCTGCTTCCCCATCAACCACCACTCATCCCTGTTTTTCCAGCCACCCACTGACACAAACTGGAGCATCCTGGGGACAAACCCACCCAGAGAGCCTGCAAATGCCACACAGACAGCACTGGTCTTCCAGACAACCCAGGCTCTCTGTAGCTGTGAAGGGGCAACATCACTAACTAATGCATCACTCACTACATCAGAGAGTGGGTGTTGGATTAATACATTTGAAGGGAGATTGGGGGCAGTAGGGACACAGGTCTGGAACATCAATGAGGATGCCTGCGTTTGCAGGCATATTCTTTCTTTGGCTTGGCTTCGCGGATGAAGATTTATGGAGGGGTAATGTCCACGTCAGCTGCAGGCTCGTTTGTGGCTGACAAGTCCGATGCGGGACAGGCAGACACGGTTGCAGCGGTTGCAGGGGAAAATTGGTTGGTTGGGGTTGGGGTTGGGTGTTGGGTTTTTCCTCCTTTGTGTTTTGTCAGTGAGGTGGGCTCTGCGGTCTTCTTCAAAGGAGGTTGCCCGCCGAACTGTGAGGCGCCAAGATGCACGGTTTGAGGCGATATCAGCCCACTGGCAGTGGTCAATGTGGCAGGCACTAAGAGATTTCTTTAGGCAGTCCTTGTACCTCTTCTTTGGTGCACCTCTGTCATGGTGGCCAGTGGAGAGCTCGCCATATAACACGATCTTGGGAAGGTGATGGACCTCCATTCTGGAGACGTGACCTACCCAGCACAGTTGGATCTTCAGCAGCGTGGATTCGATGCTGACGGCCTCTGCCATCTTGAGTACTTCGATGTTAGGGATGAAGTCGCTCCAATGAATGTTGAGGATGGAGCGGAGACAACGCTGGTGGAAGCGTTCTAGGAGCTGTAGGTGATGCTGGTAGAGGACCCATGATTCGGAGCCGAACAGGAGTGTGGGTATGACAATGGCTCTGTATACGCTAATCTTTGTGAGGTTTTTCAGTTGGTTGTTTTTCCAGACTCTTTTGTGTAGTCTTCCAAAGGCGCTATTTGCCTTGGTGAGTCTGTTGTTTATCTCGTTGTCGATCCTTGCATCCGATGAAATGGTGCAGGCATATATATGACACACATCCATCTAAGGTGCCTTACCAAGAGTGGTCAGATTTAATTAAAGTTGCATTCCCCTGGTGTGCATGAAACATGTTTTAACCTTGATATTTTTATGTAAGTATCTGATCATTATGTGTGAGAAATGAATGTGTGTGCACTGTGGTCTGGAGAAAAGCATTCTCAGATTATCTCTGGGTGCCACATTGATGCAGCTAATAGGTTTTTCAGTTTTTAACTTTTAAATTTTAACTATGCACCACGGTTGAAGGACCTTCCAGACCATAAAACCTGTGCCTCCCAATGAACTGAGCTCCTGCACATTTTAGATCACGGGAGGAAACCTGAGCATCCAGAGGAAACCCACACAGGTCACAGGGAGAATGTACAAACTCCTTACAGACTGCAGCGGATTTGAACCCGGGTCACTGGTGCTGTAAATAGTATTGCGCTAACCGTGGCACTAACCATGTCATCCTAAAGCTTCAGTGACCCAGGTCTGATCCTGACCTTCGCCACTGTCTATGTGGACCTTGGATGTTCATTCTGTGAGCACACGGGTTTTCTCCAGGTGCTCTGGTTTCACCTCCTATAAAATATATGGTCATTATAGATTGCAATGAGTGCATAGGTGAGTGGGAGAAGCTGGAGAGAGTTGATTAGAATATGGAAAGGTGCAAATATAAAGGGAGATGAGTTGTTGCAGACTCGATGGGCTGAAGGGTATTTTCCTTCCTTGCTATGTGAGCCGAACAAAAAAAAAACACAATCTGAAGCAGGACAAAATGTCTTCTCTCCCCCATGCTGCATCTAAATCAGTGTCTCAGAGCCGAATGCTATACAAGATGCGTTAATATTTTACCAAGTGCAAATCTTTGGCAACGACTCAGCAGACAATAGACAGGGAGAGTTTCTACGGACATGCCACAGCAGCCAAAATCTTAGTTCTGAATCAAATCTGAAGAATGAGCTGCTCTTGAGATTGTACTGCCAAAAAGCCATATAACAAGGAAGACAACCCTCTTAAAAAAATCTTTGCATCAATTTACCAATGCAGCATGGAACAATTTGGGTCAGGAAGTTATTAATAGCAGGAAGAGAAAGATTAATAAGAGGTATTTAAAAGAAGATTTTTCTTTGAATTGGAATATTTTACTGAGTTGAAAATGTGTAGATTAGTTATGTCAAAAGAAAAGGAAGGAGATTTTGCTGAAATCTTCCTTATCATGAAGACCTTTCAGAAGCCATGCATGTTGTACAATGTATTATTATCATGATGTATGGTGTGCTGGCCTTCATTAGTCGGGCAATTGAGTTCAAGAGCCATGAAATAATGTGGCAGTTTTATAAAACTCTGGTCAGATCACACTTAGAGTATTGTGTTCAGTTCTGGTCACCTCCTTATAGGAAGGATCTGCAGGTCTTAGAAAGGGTGCAAAGATTTACCAGAATGTTTCCTGGATTAGAGAACATGATTTACGAAGAAAGTTTGAGCGAGCTCAGGTTATCTCTTTGGAGCAAGGAAGGGTGAGATGCAACTTAATAGAGAGGTGGAGAAGAATAGCTGGAGTGGACAGGCAACACATTTTTGCCTGCAATGGCTAATTGCAGAGGACATCTGTTTACTGTGAATGAAGGAAGGTTTGGAGGAGACATCAGGTGTAGGTTTTTACAAAGAGAGTGGTGGGTGCCTGCAACACATTGCCAGGGTGATGGCAGAGGCTGGTATAGTCGGGACACTTTAAAGACTCAGGGACGTGGATGCAAGAAGAACAGAGAATTATGGATGTGAGGTCAGGAAAGATTCGATTGGTGGTGGAATAAGTTTGGTACAACATGGTGGCCCGAAGGGCCTGTATTGTGTTCTATATTCATTATTATTAGGCAATTGCTAGCATCTCCCAGTTGGTCCTTGTAGCACAGCTTCAGAAGTCGCAATTTTTTGTGGTCTGCTTTCTCGTCATTAGTTGAACCTCATGCTAAGATGGAAAGTTGGCTTGGCAGAATGCTATGGGTGGCCTGAATGGAGGAGCAGTTCCCCATTCTTTACTTTATGGTGGTTTCCCACATTCTCTGTGGCATCTGCAAAAGAAAATGCTGCCCGCCTTTGACGGCCTTATCAAGTGAAAATGACAACCGCTTGTGCATAAAGAAACAGGTTATAGGAAAACAAGGTTAAAATGGTAGCTGGAATGTTTCTGCTGTTGGGAGAATCTCAAACAAGAGAATAGCATGGCAAGATAAGGGAGAAATCATTTTAAACTGATGCACAGGAATTCCCTAGAGCAGAGGGTGTTAGATTATAGAATATTCCAGCACAGGACAGGGCCCTCAGCCCATGATGTTGTGCCAACCAAAATGAATCTCTGGAATTCCCTTTCTGGAGCATTATGGTGGCCAGGTCATGTGGGATGTTTGAGTTTGAGTTGAGTTTATTGTTATACACTCAGGTACAATATAAAGATGTACCAAAATTTTTTACTTGCTGCTAGCACAACAGTATAAATTAAATTATGCCAGCATGGAAAAAGAGAATATAAATAAGGGATATACAACTGAATAATTATTCACAGTTACACTTAGTGCAAATGGAAAAAAAAGTGTCCTTTCCAGAGTGCAGAGAAGACATTTCATGGTCCCAGTGTAGCTTATGGTTAGGACAGTAAGGGGAAGTTCAGGACAATGTTCCTTCTTATTTTTAGTTGTCATTGTGCGCAAAACTCTTGTGTTGTGCAAATTTCTTTTCCTGTGACAAAAGTATGTGCGCATTGTTTGTGCAAATATAAACTTGAAATTGTTTCAACATAATTTTGGCACAGCCTACCTCTCATGGCTAATAAAACTATATTGGTGTAGCGGCAGCTACACTGCTACTGAAAGAACACACAACCAGATGGGTTGAGCTCAGTAGAGCAGAAAAGCTGGGGGGCGCCGACGTCACTCGGGCGTCATGTGGTCCCCCAGCACAGGCTTCTGAGCCCGTTGCTGAGAAGAAGGGGAATGCCCGCCACATGGATTACAAGCGGGGCCGGTTCGCCTGCCTAGTGGTGTGCCGCCACACAGACCCCCAAGAACCGGCACCAATGTCCTTTTTAGCTGGATGGCCTCGCTTCTTGGGCTGCGCCACAATCACTGGTTCAGTGGGGTCGAGGTGAGCTGGCTTCAGCTTGTCCACATTAAAAAGCTCCCACCTGCTGCCGATGTCCTGCGTGAATGTAGACCCTGAATGCTGGACAATCCCTGTACGGCCCCTCGTAAGGTCTCTGCAGAGATGCTGCGGGCGGGCCCCACCGAATAAAAATGTACTCTGCGGAGTGCAACGCGCTGGGGATATAAGATGGCCATGTGCCGTGTCCAGGCGGCGGTGGGGGTGCGAAGGAGTCCAGATGGGCCCGGAAATGGGTAAGTAGCTCGTACGGTGACCACTGGGGGTTGTAAGGCACATTGATTAACTCACCAGGCAGTGCGAGCGGTGTGCCATAGACCAGCTCAGCTGAAGACACCTGCAGATCCTCCTTGGGCATGGAGTGGATGCCCAGGAGCACCCAAGAGAGTTTGTCCATCAAGTCGGGACTGGTGAAACGGGCCATAAGTGCCGACTTAAGGTGGCGGTGCAGACGCTCGACCAGCCCATTGGCCTGCGGTTGATAGGCCGTGGTGCGGTGTAGCTCTAACCCTAACCTGTTGGTGAGCTGTGCCCAGAGCACAGAAGTGAACTGGGCACCCCGGTTGCTGGTGAGGTGATTCGGAACGCCGAACCGGGCGACCCAACCGTGCAACAGCGCTCGGGAGCAGGAGTCCATGGAGGTGTCCGGCATCGGGATTGTCTCGGGCCAATGAATGGTGCAGTCTACCACCGTGAACAGGTAACGGTTGCCATGGGAAACTGGTAAGGGCCCAACTGTGTCCACATGGATGTGACTGAACCGTTTCTGGACGTGCTCAAACTCTTGCATGGGCACCCTGGTGTGTCTGTGCACCTTGGACATCTGGCAATGGATGCATGTTCTGGCCCAGCCCGCAATCTGCTTCTGCAGCCCATGTCAGACGAACCGTTCTTCCACCATACGGACTGTGGACCTGATGGATGGGTGCGGAAGGTCGTGGATGTGATAGAAGACTTGCCTGCGCCACTGCTGGGGAACCACTGGAGACATCACACAGGATGGTGCCTTCGCCGCTAGGAGTCAGGAGGTCTCGGAACCACAGGCCCGTGATGGCAGTCCTGAAGGCTTGCGTCTCCTCGTCGGACTTCTGGTCCCAGGCAAGCTGGTTGAAGTCGAGGCTGGGTGTCAGCGCGCAGAGGGCCGGTCGTGAGAGTGCATTGGCAACCATGTTGTCTTTCCCCGCCTTGTACCGAATGTTGGTGGTAAACTCCAACATGAAGGAGAGGTGACGCTGCTGGCAGGCCAACCAGGGATCCTTTGCTATCGTGAGCACCTGAGTGAGGGGTTTATGGTCAGTGAAGAGTGAAGATGGTAAAAGTCCTTCCCTCCAAGAAATAGCGGAAATGCCGCACCACCAGGTACATGCCCAGTAACTCACGGTTGAAGGCGCTATACTTGCGCTCTGGTGGGTGGAGTAGCCGGCTGAAGAATGCCAGCGGCTTCCATTGTCTGTTCACCTGCTGCTCCAGGACGGCGCCAATGGCTGTGGCAGAGGCATTGATGGAGAGCGCCATATCCAGGTCAGTGTGCGGATGGATGAACATGATAGCCTTCACGAGGGCGTCCTTGGTGGCCTTGAATGCACTGCAGGCCTCTGGGGTTCAGGTGAATGTTTTGTGCTTGGCTGTGATGAGGGCGAATAGCGGATGCATGATGCGCACGGCTCCTGGGATGAATTGGTTATAGTAGTTGACCATGCCTGCGAACTCCTGCAGCTACTTGAGGTTGTCCAGGCGTGGGAACTCCTTGATAGCAGCGACCTTCGCAGCGGCAGGTGTGGCTCCTTCAGCTGTGATGGTATGGCCCAGAAACTGCATGGACTCTTTCCCGAACTGACACTTGGCTGGGTTGATGGTGAGGCCGAAGTCGACCAGCCGGGAGAAGAGGGCATGCAGGTAGGCCTTGTGTTGTGCCCAATCCCTGCTGGCAACGAGGATGTCGTTCAAGTAAATGAAGACAAAATTCAGGTCCCTGCCCACTGTGTCCATGAGGCGTTGGAAGGTCTGAGCAGTGTTCTTTAGCTCAAATGGCATGCGAAGGAATTCAAACAAGCTGAAGGGGGTGATGATGGCCGTTTTGGATATGTGCTCAGGGTGCACTGGGATTTGGTGATACCCGTGCACCAGGTTAACCTTGGAGAAAACCCTCGTACCATGCAGGTTGGCTGTAAAGTTCTGGATGTGAAGGATGGGGTAACGGTCAGGAACTGTCACCTCGTTGAGCTGTCAATAGTTTCCACAGGGGTGCTAGCTGCCGGAGGCTTTTGGGACCAGGTGGAACAGTGAGGCCCATGGGCTGTCGGAGGGCTGAATGATCCCCAGCTCCAGCAGATGCGAAAACTCTTCCTTCGCCACTTGGAGCTTGTCAGGCGGGAGCCGGCATGCTTTGGCATGAACTGGTGGACCCTGGATGGGGATGTGGTGGAACACCCCATGGCACAGTGAGGCAGTGGAGAAGTGTGGCCTTAGGATGGCCGGGAACTCATCCAGGATTCGCTGGAACTTGTCTCTGGGTGTGCTGATCGTGGCCATCTGTGGCTGCTCTGTGAGGGAGGCATCGAGGTGAATGGCCTGGAAAGTCCAGGCATCTACCAGGCGCCTACCTCGAATGTCCACCAGGAGGCCATGGGTGAGGAGGAAGGCGGCACCCAGGATGGCGATTGGAAGGGATGAGATGGTGAACCTCCATGAGAACTTTCACCGACTGATCTGGAAGTGGACTGTCTTGTTCCCATACATCTGGATCTCTGTTGTGTTGGCCACACGGAGGAGATGTCCTTGAGGTCAGTTCCTGGACTCGATGGCTGTGGCCAGGATGACTCTGATCTGGGCCCCAGTGTCGATGAGGATGTGCCAGCCGCTGTCTGAGTCCTGCAGGTAGAGGAAGCTGTGTCCTTGGCCAGCCACCACAGCCATTAACAGCAGCCAGCCTGCTCATTTCCCTGGAATGAGCAGGACTGACAACACTTTCGAGCCTTGGCTTCCCAGCACTGGTGGTAGAAGCAGAGGCCTGGAGCAGATGCTGTCCCCCGGTTATGCTCTTGGTGGCCCCTGCAAGGGCCGGGTGTTCTACCACAGCACTAGGGTCAGGCTTGGCGTGGTCATGCCTGTGCCTTATGACCTACCGGACCACCAAGCCTTCTGGGAATCGCTCAAGCCATAGCACTTGGGCCTTCTGAGCAACCTTCCTCAGGTCGGTAAAGCTCTCTTGGGCCAGTAATGGCCGGATGTTGTCGGGCAGATGGTCGAGGAAAATTCACTCAAAGAGTGGACAGTTGGTGTGATCACCCATGAGCATGAGCATCTCATCCATCAGCTCCACCGGGGACCTGTCCCCCAAGGCGTCAAGGTGCAGCATCCGAACAGCATAATGATGCCTGGATAGTCCGAGGGATCCGGTGAGCACTCACTTGATGGTCCCGAATTTGTCTTTGGCGGGGTGGTGCTGAATGAGGTGCAGGACATGTTTGGTGGTAGCTTGATCCAGGGTGGCGACCACATGGTAGAATTTGGTCGTGTTGGACGAAATCTGGCGGAGGTGAAACTGAGCCTCTGCACGGCTGAACCAAGTCTCCAGCTCCTGAACCCAGTCTCCAGCTCCTGAACCCAGAGGTCAGGCAGCTTGATGGCTATAGCACTATTCCCAGGTTCACTCATGTTGGGTTCAAAGATGTTTGAACCAGATGGGGGTTACCAATTGTAGCGGTAGCTACACTGCTACTGAAAGAACACACAACAAGATAGGTTGAGCTCAGTGAGCAGAAAACTGGTTTATTGCTGGCTTCCGGGCTGGACTTATACTCCCAGCCCAGTCCTGGCTGAGAACCGTGCTGGGGGGCGCCGTCGTCACTCAGGTGTCACGTGGTCCCCCAGCGTGGGCTTCTGAGCCTGGTGCTGAGAAGAAGGGGAAACCCCCAACAGCGCCATTTTGGCCGGCTACCCCACTGCATGGATTACAAGCAGGGCCGGTTCGCCTGCCTAGTGGCATGTCGCCACATTGGCATGTTTTAATATAATGCAAGAATTTCATTTTACGAAGTAACGTATTTGGTTCAGGTTTTATTCTTTACTTTGAACTACTTTGTTCATTTTGTTGTTCCATTAAATAAACCATCAATGAGTATAATTATTAATTTTTACATTATTTTAGGTAACTGACCTTTTGTGTGCACATTAATTTCCTTTGTGTGCTGGTTGCAAAACGGGGGTGCGCTTGCACATGCACGGCTTAGAGGGAACAGCCTGATAACTGTTGCTCTTTAACCTAGGGGAGCTGGTACTCAAGCTTCTGTAACTTCTTCCAAAAGGTAGTAGTGAGAAGAGTTTGTGACCTGGGTGATGGCAGTCCTTTATAATGTTGGCAACTTTCTTGTGACATCGTTTCAGGTGGACATTTTTAATGGATGGGAGGTGGGAACCTTTAATAGACTTGGCCAAGTGTGCCACTTTCTGTGGCCTTCTGCATTCTTGGGCATTCAAATAACCATGTTGGAGAGGCTGGGATCTAAGGGTCTTGGGGAACTACCTAGAGGAGGAGGAGGAGTCGAGGCTGGTGTGGATGAAAACTGTTATCATAATGGAATGGCAGTGTGAGAAGTTGAGAGGTCCACTCAAAGTTCAAAGGTTCCTTTTAATGTCACCTTATAGTTTATTAAAAATGTAATACAGGTAATCCGTGTTCAGTTCTGACTGACTGGTCAAAATGGACATACATCGGAAATGCACTGTATTTATGTTATCATTCATCAAGTACAACATGGTGGCCTCCAAGGCCAGCTCTCGTGAGAGGTTGGCCACCCCTGCCATAGGCATTATTTTCTATAGATAGGCCCCTACTTGCACTGTAAAAGCGCACTTTTTATTTTAAAAAAAATTCAGTCTTGTGTACAGATGCCCATATAGGTTGTAGGTTGGGGAATACCTGTCTACATGATATACTTAAAACTTTGTCTGCCGTAAAGCAAACGAAGAGTCACCATGAGCATTGCCCTGTTCCTCTTACAATAAGAAAAAAAGAAACAAAGGGGAGTTTCCTCAGCAACACTGAGTTCATGGATTCGCCGCCAGCACTCCCACAGCCTCTGCAGCCGCACAGACTCAGTCAGGTTCAAACCATTGGCAGGCCCACCTCAAGATCCAAGTCTCATATGATCAGGAAGCCTTCAACACCCTAGGCCCTTTGGGAGCCCCTCTTGCCCTCAGCACACTCTTGAATCCCAGTTCCAAAAGCTGGTTCCTATGAGTCGGGCTCAACAACAAGTTGCCAATCGCCCGCAGCCTTTGTGGGTCACGCAGCCGCAGAGTCCTCGCCGGTCCGCTGTGGTGGTCACCTGTGCTTCTCTCCCCATTTCTGGGGCCCTGCGCTGGTTTGTTGCTATCCTGTAGTCTGCAACTCCTCGCGGCCATTGCCCAGCATCCTGGCACTGCCATTTTGGGCACAGACCCTGTGGCTGCAGGATTAAAAAAAAAATCTCGGTTGACTCTTTTATCAGGCCATTTAAAGCCTGTATGGAGCCGTCAGTATTAGGTCCAGGTGATAGGACCCTGCAGAGTAGCTCTGATTCTCTGCATTTGCACCCTTCCTGCTCCTGTTTGCTCGTGTTTCTTACTCGAAAAGAGTTTTAGTTGACTTTGTTCTTGTGAACAAATCTATTGCAATTAAATTGGACAATATAAATTGTCAGTGTTAATATACATAATTCACATATCATGGAGCAACCAAAACTTGAATTTTATGTCAAAGTTAGAAAACTGATATAGGTGTGAATACAGTGCAGTCGTTCAATTTTATAGCTTTAACATTTATTGTTTGGTCTTGTGCTAAAGTATTATTTGGATAAAAGCAAAGACTACCTGAGCTTTTAACCAATAGTTGAATGAGTTCAGTGGATCCCTCAAGGAACTGGCACCATTGTCACTTTGATTGTGATTACTGATCTGTCTCCCTTCATCCCACCCCCTTCCTTGTGCAATCAGAGTTACCCTCAACATTGCGACCCATCAGTTCTTAGCTTCTCTCTCCTCTATCCTCCCACCTGTATCCACCTGTATCCTGTCAGCCTGGGCCCTTTCTCCCTCCTCCTCCTTAAACCCAACCTTTATACCCAGACGGCGGCCTGTTTTTCCACATTCCTGTTGAAGGGCCCAGACCCTAAACTCTGACGGCCTTCTCCTTCCTCTAGATGCTGTGTGACCTGCTGAGCTTCTCCAGCACTTTTGTGAATTGTGTTAATCTACTTCTCTTTTTGGGAAACTTAACGTGCACATTTTATTTGCATGACTACCAGACAGCTGTGAATATGCTTCAGAAGTAATTGTATTCAGTAGATATATATACTGCTTTAAATTAAAAGAATTATAAAAAACCACATAAGCAAAAGCAAATATTTTAAAAATGATCACTATATATATATATATATATATATATAAATAAATGCGATTTAAAACCACATATAATATAAAGTATGATTGAAATTTGTGTGCATTCACATGAAAGGTACAGTTGAAATGTTGATAAAAGACTCAATAGCCAGTTGTCACTGCTCTCTGATGTAAGGTCCAACTGAACAATTGGAGGTAACTTGTCAGGGGGGCTTTCTGCATATCGGAAGACCTTGCTGTCCCTTAGAAAAGGACTGAGAGACCCCAGTAGAGTTTGTGCTCAAGGCATTCAGAGAGACCAGAACCCATAAACTCAGGTGAGTTCAACCAGAGCTGGGTAAAGGAGCAAATTCCTGAACTCACGAAATGACACAAGCAAGATTTCCAAGGAGGGCGAGTGTGAGCCCAAAAGGTCGAGGTTCCAATGTCCAGCCATGTGCTGAGGGAGCTCATCTCAGGAGTGCTCTGTCTTTGAGTGACAGCTGACCTTAATGCCCCTGAGCTGGAATAAGGAAAATTTATCCCATTTTCCCAAGTCTGATGGATCTTTCATAGCACCTTAACCATGTATTGTTCCAGGTCCACCTAAAAATCACTCTGTATGACAGACACATCACTTTCATTCTTGCACTAACTGCAAAAATATTTATAAATCTATCATTTTATATTGAATTACTTTCCTTCGTTCTTGGCATATCGTGATAATGTAATGTATCCTATTGTAGTTGGTATATCTTGCATCCCTCTGTGGTTTCAGCAAGTAAGAATTTTAGAGCATGTGCACAAAAGATTCTTATCTATATCACCCCTACATCAAGTTCATTTATCATTATCTGACTGGACATGTATAGCTGGACAAAATAGAACAGTGGTTCTCAACCTTTTTCTTTCCACTCACAGATCACTTTAAGCAATCCCTAAACCATCGGTGCTCTGTGATTAGTAAGGGATTGCTTAAGGTGGTCTGTGAGTGGGAAGGGAAGGTTGACAATCACTGCTCTGGACCCAATTGTTACTGAAATATTTTGCTTGTGAAAAATTGCCATTGGCCCATTTCCTCTGGAGTTATGAAACCGTGCACATAATGAGTTAATTACATACATTTAAAACAGTGGTTTTCAAACTTTTTATTTCTACCCACATACCACCTTAAGCAATCCCTTACTAATCGCAGAGCACCAATGGCATAGGGATTATTTAAAGTGGTATGTGAGTCGAAAAAGATTGAGAACCACTGCACCAGACCATTGTGCACATACATACAATACACAAATGTTACATTGATCACACAATACATAATAATCACATAATTTTAAAATATAATACAAAATAAGTATGTTTTAATATTCTGGAATTATTTACTCAGTTTTATTTTTAAGAAACCCAATGTTACAGGATATTGTTAATGCATCTCATAGCCAACAGGAAGAATCTATTTCCTAGTCTGGCAGACCTAATTTTGATGCTCTTTTACCTCTTTCCTGATGGTAGAAGGTCAAAGACACTGTGTACTGGATCATGGTGGGGGGGTTGGTCCTCAATAATTTAAGCCACATTCCCGGTGAATGTCGTGAATAACGGAAAAGGAAATGGCAGGTGAAAACAGCTTCAGGCTGTACTTGACTGTGGGCAATACTTGACTCGTGCAGTTCGGGTTAGTCAATTATTGAAGCAACATGGGGTTCACTTAAACTACCTTCCCCCAAAATTCACTCATCCCATACCCATAACTTCCTCCATGTAGATTTTGTTAAAATTAGTGAATGAAAAGAATCTATTGGAATCAAATAAATTGTTGGGTTTTGTTTCCACAGGAAGTCATATTGAAGAGGGCAGCAGATCTGGTGGAGGCACTGTATGGCATGCCACATAATAACCAGGTAATGGCTGGTTCCACCTCGGATCAGAGAAAGGTAACACCTTATGCTGAGAACGTTGTGCTGGAAGGCATTCCCAGCGCAAGGTTACTTGAGATTGAATCATCAGGACTTCTGACTCACTAAGCACATTAAACCTATGGTTGCCATGGCTTAATCCAGTCAATGCTGCACTGTCAAGAGTGAGCAAGATGTGTGTTAACTCTTGGGGAAAACAAGAAGCAAAGGATTCTTGCCAGTGTAACACACAAAAGTGCTGGGGAAACTCAGCAGGTCATGCAGCATCCATAAGAAGTAAAAGGCAATAAACGTTTCAGCCCGAGCCCTTCGTCAGGAATGTGGAAAAGCAGACTGATGATGCCTTTTAATGAAAAGGTGGGGGAAAGAGGATGAGGGGAACAGAGGAGGGAAGAAGGGACAGAGGTAGGAGCACAGACCAACAGGTAAGAGGTAATAGGCAGATACAGGTGGGAAGGTAGGGGGAGAAGCTGAGAAGTGATAAGAGGACAGGGCAGAGGGCTAAACTCTCTGATAGGAGAAGGAAAGAGATGGTATGGGGAGCGAGAGAGATGAGGGAAAGAGAGAGACAAAGGGGAAGGGGCTCATGTAAATTGGAGAAATTTAAATTGATGCTGTCTGGTTAGAGACTGTCAAGATGGATTATACAATTTGCAGGTGGCCTCAATTTGGCACTACACGAGGCCATGGACAGACTGTCACTGACTCCTGCTGAACCCCAGCCATTAGATCTCTTGAAAGGGTCCCAAACTCCTTGGAGAGAAGGATGCTGGGGATGAGGCCAAGCTTCTAATGGAGCACCAGCAATGCATCCTAAAAATGATTGATAATTTGCTCAGCATTGCTCCAATAATAAGAGAGGGGGTAGGTTGTTTGTTTTAAGATTCTTGATCCTTTCTCAACCTGGAGTGAGATTAGGGAGTGGAAACATTTTGCTAAATCTGCCCCCCCCCCCCTCCACATTCTATAAATAAGGCAAAAAAAAAACAAATAAAAAGGAATAAAGTAGACAAGAAAGAAATTCTTCTGAATCCTCGCACACCATGTTGTATTGCAGTTTGAATCTCGTCTCTCTAATTGCGGTCATTTTTTTTCTTTTTCTTCAAAATGCCTGCTAGGAAATCATCTTGAAGCGAGCTGCAGACATTGCCGAGGCCCTCTACAGTGTTCCGCGGAATCACAACCAGCTCCCAACCCTCAGCAACACATCTGTCCATGCAGGGATGATGGGTGTTAATTCCTTCAGTGGGCAACTGGCTGTCAATGTGTCAGAGTCTTCACAAGCTGCCAATCAGGGTAAGGCTTGATTCATAGAGTGAAATCGGTCCCAGTGTTGAGCAGCTTTCTTTCTTCTCTTTATCTCCATCCCTTCCCTCCTGAGTATATATTTCTAGGCTATATGCAAGTGGTCCCATGTTGGTGAGGATTTCCTCTCAGTGCTTCAGGTGCCTCCCACTTTCCAAAGACGTACAGGGTTAGAAAGTTGATTGGTCCCATGGGAGTATTTGGGAGGTGTGGGCTCATAGGCTGGAATGGCCTGTACGCAAAATGGAATCTAATTCATGCACCAATTGTACATAGAACACAGAAGAGAACAGGAACAGGCCCTTCAGTCCACAATGCCTATGCCAATCATGGTTCCAAAATTAAACTGGAAGTTTTACACGTGGTCCATATCCCTCTATTCTCTGCATATGCATCTGTCTATCAGGAAACCTCATAAATGTTGCATCTGCTTCTACTGCTATCCTTGGTAGCCTGTTCCAGCTCTCCTAAAATAAACTTTTTCACCCTGGAAAAAGATTCTGACTGTCTACCCTGTCTACGGCTTGTAATAAAATATGCACCTGTAAGACTGAGCAAAATGCCTTCTGGTTGAACAAAGTGAAGGGAGGAAAGTTTAGGGGAGACATTGAGGGTAAGTTTTTTTTACATAGAGATTTGTGGGTTCCTGTGGGTGGCTGTGGAGGCTGGAACAATAGGGGGATTTAAGAGACACTCTTAGACGGGCACATGGATGAAAGGAAAAGAGAGGGTGATGGGATAGAGAGGGTTTAGTTTTTCTCTGGACAGGCACGGTGTATATAGGTCATCACGATATTGTGGGGTGAAGGACCAGTACTGTGCTATAATGTTTGACGTTCTATGTTATTTCAGGAGTGCTTTCCTTTTGAGTTTGTTTCTTGGTGAACAAAAGTATTTGGTCATTTCATTCATTAGTATTCCTAAACCAAGGTATTACTACGTTTCGGGCATAATGGAAAATGAATTCCATAATATTCCAGATTTTAAAAAATACTGATGTTTGCTGATAACTTGGTGTCAGAGTTGTCAGATATCATTTTTAACAGTGAATATTCTGTAACACACCATCGATCGATAAATTTCATAATTAGATTTTTTTCCTCTAAAATAGTTCCACAAGCTTATGTGAAAACAGACTTTAATTTTGAAAGTTCTATTGAAGGTCTCAATGATAATGCCCATGAACCATATAAATAATTGTGTATTGTTGTTCAGGTTAACAGCCTTTTAGCTCCCTGATTATTTTCCTGAGATTCACTGATACTCAGAATGAAAGGAAATTTTTTTTGTGATTTTGATTTTCAATTTACCTGAGTTATAAATTGTAATTTCTATTCCCCACAGATGTTTTTGATTCTTAAATAAAATCTCAAGAGCATCTATCCTTAAACAGGGGTTTTAAATCAGGCATAGTAGCTAATACAAAGGATTTTCATCATTCTTTATAACATGCATTCACTTAATAACAGCCTCAACTTAATTAAGCTTCTAAGCATAGGTTCTGGGACTCTATTCATGGCTAATCTTCTATGGAGGTCAGCTTGAAAGTGATTGTGTATTGTAAAATGAAAAGGAATGCTTCTAAACTGTGAATGATAACTGTGGTTAAACAAAACGAATGATGTTCCAGTGAAAGAGAAACTGCTTCACTTGGAGTTGGCGCCCACTTCTTCAGAGTGCAGTCTCAGCAAAAGTTTGAGGCCCAATGCTCAATCATTTTGAAGTAAAAATGATACAGCAATGCGGAACCATTGTGGATTATAACACAGAAAATTGCTGGAAATACTTGGCAAGTCAGGCAGCATCTGTGGAGAGAGGAACAATAATTCTTAATTGGAACTCCCGTTGGATTTCTTGTCATGATCAAGAAATCTGATAGTGACCTATGAGATCTATCTGTCCATTTATTTTAAAGGTAGGATGGACACTGTTGTTTACCCTAGCCTATTTTTTCAGCTCTGTGATCATGAGGAACATCCTCTGAGAACCACAGGATGGTTTGCAATAGTTTAATTCCCTCACGGAGTCTCTGTAGCTGTTTGTTATGTGTTTCAAGAATGCAATGATTTGATATCCCTATTGGTTCTGGTTTGAGGATATAAAGAAATTGCAGGGAAAGATATTGCCTGCATTGGAGGGCTTTAGTTATAGGAAGAGATGGCATGAACTGGGCTGAGGTGCAGGATGCTGAGCAGGTAATCTCTTAGAGGTATATAAAATGATTAGGTACAGACAGGGTAGATGGACCAAATCTTTTTGGGTTTCATAATCAAGAGGGCAGAGGTTTAGAGTGAGAAGAAGGAATTTTAAAGAGGATTTGAACTGAAAGATTTTTTTTTACATGAAGTGGTTAATATCAGGAACATGAAGTGGTGGAGCCAGATAATGTCACGATGTTCAAGACACATTTAGACAGACACTTTTATTCAATTCCTATCAGGTACTCGAATACCCCCCAACACCACCCCCCCCCCCAACCCTGTACTACTCTAACCCTAACCATAAGCTACTCCAAGACCACCAAAAATCTGTCTGCGCTACTGAAACATAACTTTTTTTTGCAACTGTGAACGTTTATTTTTCTGTCCTCTGAATTATATTGTCCATTTTCTCTGGCATTTGTGGGTTATTTAAATTTATGCTGTTGTAGTTGGTGTGTCTTATACACCTGTGTGCCTGAAGCAAGAGAGAATGTTGGTGTATCTGTACATTGTACTTGTGTGTATGACAATAAACACCCAGGTTTAGGAGACAGTCCTAACATGAGTTAGCAGGATTAGCATAGCTGAGCAAAAAAGTCAGATTGGAGGTGATGGCCTGAATGACCTATTTTGTGCTGTGCAACCAACCGAGTTTCATCCTGATTTTGTATATTTGTCTCTAGATAATGTTATTGTTATTTTGCCCACTCACCAATCAAAATGGGTTACAGCTGGATGCAAAGAGGCCCTACAGAGAAGGCTGATTTTAGAAGAGTTGAAATGTTTATATGAAAGATCGGGGAAAAGTCAGGACTCACTGAAGTATAGAGATGAGATTGATCAGTCCCTAACATAGTTTCCTCAGTGATACTTCATGTCTGCTGTAGCTAAGCACTGAGAAATTACTCCCTCCTTGCCACTGAAGTATTGCTATCACTCTATAATTACACTGTGTGACTATTCAGCGATTTACTTTAATGTTCTTCTGCTGACCTCTTTCACTCTTGTCATTTTACTTGATGTGAATAAACAAATGATAGATTTCAACCACAAAGCTCAGACTAGAAGGTGGGAAACAGCCCTTGCAACTAAATCTCCAGGAAGCACACCTCTGCTGCCTTTTTCCTTTTCCCATCATGATATGTATGGTTCTCTCAGGTTATGCACTTCCTCCCTTTTCTTTTATAAGCAGTCTGCTTTTGGATTTGAACACATGAAATTGAATGATCCTGCAGGTGAGCTCTGGGCCTGTACTCACTGGGATTTAGAAGGGTCGGGGTGGGGGGGGGGGGGTGGAATTCCATCAAAACCCACCAATTATTGAAAGGGCTGGATAGAGTAGATGTAGTGCTGTTTCCAGTAGTGGAGAGTCTCGGACTAGAGGGCACAGCCTTTGAACTGAGATGAAGATAAATTTCTTCCGGAGGGTGGAGAATCTGTGGAATTCATTGCCACAAACTGCTGCGGAGGCCAAGTCATTGGGTAGATTTATAGTGGAGGTTGAGAGGTTCTTAATCAGGCAAGGTGTGTAATGGGTTGAAGGCAGGAGAATGGGGCTGAGAGGGAAACACATCAGCTAAAATTTGAATGGCAGAGCAGACTTGATAGGCCAAATGGCCTTAATCTGCTTCCATGTCAATAGACAATAGATGCTGGAGTAGGCCAATTGGCCCTTCGAGCCAGCACTGCCATTTATCAGATCATGGCTGATCTTTCTCTTTCAATACCAGCCTTATCCCCATAACCCTTAACTCCCCTGCCCACAAGAGCCTTCTCCAACTCTCTCTTAAATCTATCCAATGAATCTGTCCCCACTACCCTCTGTGACAATGTATTCCACAGACCCACAATTCTCTGGGTAAAAAAAATTCTCCTCATTTCTGTCTTAAATGGCCTTCCCTGTATTCTTAAACTATGCCCTCTAGTCCTAGTCTCACCCATCATTGGGAACATGTGCTCTTATGGTCCTGTTGTTTTCACAGTTATTTTTTCTTGCATGTTGACATTTAGTGCAGTTCTTGCCTCATCTGGAGTACTCCATGCTGATGGGGCAGACCTGAAAAAGGTGGGGGGGAGGGCAGGGAACTGCACTTTACAACTTGTCCCTGTCCACACAGAGGAGGTGGAACCGCTGCCATCCCATCCCTTTCCTCAGTGGCCAACTTTGTTCTGGGCTACTTTATCTTCCATGTGCAGAGCTGCTGCAGCTCAGGAACTTGGCCATCAGCACTTACAATTCAATGTTGGCGACAGAGTTCCACATTTCAGGCATCTTCCCTCCAAGAAATAAATATCGGAGCAGGCCATTCAGCTTTGCACATTTTCCAGCATTGACCCCATTTCCCTTGATTAACTCCTATTATAAAAACCAATCTCTATCTTGAACATAGTGGCTGGGCCTTCACACTGCACTTAGTTTAAAAATGTCTAAAGAACCTCATATCTCTGGATGAAGAAACCTCTTTATCATCTGTCCAAATGGCTGATGCTTTCCTTTGGTACTGTGACGCCAAATTCTAGGTACAGCAGTCAGGAGAAATGCCATCCCTTGATCTTCCCTTTCAAGTCCTTAAGAATTTGGGTGATGCAGTTAGTACGACACGATTACAGCGCCAGTGACCTGGGGTCTGTACATTGTCCCCATGACCACGTGGGGTTTCTCCGGGCACTTCGGTTTCCTCTCACATACCAAAGACATTTGGGGTTAATAAGTTGATAGGTCACGTGGACATATTTGAGCAGCATGGGCTCACAAGGCAGAAAGAGGCTGTTACCCTGTTGTATCTATAAATAGAATTAAATTTTGTACCTTACCACTTTTTCCAAAACTCAAGACAGTGCAGGCCCCATATGCTGAATTACTCCTGGAGGAAAATTCATTCCATCTTGGGTATCAATGTAGCTTCGTCTTAATTCCAACCCCTATATAGTATCTCAAGTCTATCCTTTCTTACTTAGGGAGACAGACTATATTCCAACCATGATTTCACCAAGGCTCTCTGCACTGCAATCTTTACTCTTGTACTCAAATTCCCTTGAAATAAAGACCTGCATATCATTTATCTTCCTAGTTGCTCATTGTAACTGCAGTTTAAGTGATTTGTGTAAAAAGACACCAATGTGATGTGAACACCAATCCTTTTCAACCTCCCACTATCTTTGACACGGAAGATATCTGCCATATCTGCACCCATTCACAAAACCCATCTACTTCCCCTTTGAAGCCTTCCCGCTTCCTTCTCACAACCCACATGGGCCATTCAAACTTGTATCATTGGCCAACATGGTTGTGCTGCACTTGGTTCCTGCATCCAAACCATTGATAGAGAGGGCACATAACTGGGCATCTGAGCACCTGGTCACAGCCTTCAAATCCAATATGACCCATTTATTCCTTTCTCTGTATTTGCTGTCATTGAACCAGTGTCCAATCCATACCAGTAAACTACACCCAGATTTCAGATTTATTGTCAGAGTACATGCATGACATCACATACAACCCTGAGATTCTTTTTTTTTTATGTGGGCGAGGTAGAATTACCACTTATTGGTAGTGCAAAAGAAGTACACAATGCACATATGTAAACAAATAAATAACAAAACAGATAACGAATGTAAACAAACTGACTGTGCAATACAGAGAGAATAAAAAATATCAATAAAGTGCATAAGAGTCCTTAAATAAGTCGCTGATTGGGTTTATCGTTGAGGAGTCTGATGGTGAGGGGGAAGCAGCTATTACTTTGCAAGCCTTTGTGGCACCTATACCTCTTCCCTGATGGCAGCAGTGAGAGCAGAGCATGTGCTGGGTAAGGTGGATCCTTGATGATGGCTGCTGCTCTCTGATGGCAGCGTTCTCTGTAGATGTACTCAGTAGTGGGGAGGGCTTTACACTGAGGTGTATTGGTGTTCTCATACCAGGCCATAATGCAGCTGGTCAGCACATTTTCCACCACACATCTGTTGAAATTTGTCATACCAAATCTCCGCAAACTTCTGAGGAAGTAGGGTCGGTGGCGTGCTTTCTTCACGATGCCTTTAGTGTGTTAGGTCAGGAAAGATCCTCCGAGACAGTGACTCCCAACAACTTTAAATTTGCTCACCCTCTCTACCTCTGATTTCCTCAGTGATCACTGGATTGACCCCTTCCTGAGGTCAACAATCAGCTCCTTAGTTTTGGTGACATTGAGTGTGAGGTGGTTGTTGGTGCACCATTCAGCCAAGTTTTCAGTTTTCCTTCCGTAAGCTGACTCATCACCTTCCCATTACCCGTGGTATCGTCAGCAAATTTGTAGATGGTGTTATTGTCGTACCGAGCCACACAGTCATAGCTGTAAAGTGAGTAGAGCAGGAGGCTAAGAACACAGCCGTGTGGTGCTCCGGTACTGATGGAGCTTGTGGAGAAGTTTTTACCAGTCCTCACTGATAGTGGTCTGGAGGGGAGGAAATCCATGATCCATTTACACAGTGGTGGGTTGAGTTCCAAATCTGGGAGTTTGCTGATCAGTTTTAAGGGGATGATGGTGTTAAATGCCAAACTGTAGAAATTGGAAAAAAGGCAATTTGAAAATAATAATAATTATGATTAGAAGCAGAGTCAACATCAAATTATGAAATCATGTTTGCCAAAAAATCTTGAGTTTTTGAGGTTATTGTCAGTGAAATACTTAAAAGGATGTGGTTCATTTGACTTTGAGAAGGCTTTTGATATGGTTCCACACAAGATCTTACAGAACTATATCAAACCATGAGGGGCAGAGACAAAGTGAATAGTCACAGTCTTTTTCCTGGGTGGGGAGTCTAAAACTCGAGGCAGTGGGTCAAGGTGGGAGAGAAAATATTGAAAAGAATCAGGTTTATTGTCACAAAAATTGTTTTGTTATGGCAGCAGTATTGTGCATTACAAGCGCAAAATTTAAATAAATTAGTTCTGTAAATACAATATTTAAAAATAAATAATTTGTAGAAAAAAAGTGAGGTCATGTCTATTGGTTCATTGTTCGTTCAGAAATCTGGCGGAGCAGAATAAGTTGTTCTTGTAACGTTAGGTATATGTTTTTATGCTCCTGCACTTCTTCCTAATGGTAGCAGCAGGAAATGGGTATGGCCTGGGTAGTGAAGGTCCTTGATGATGGAGGTTGCTTTCTTGGCACACTGCCTCTTGTAGGTGTCCTTAATGATGAAGACTGATGCCCATGATGGCGCTGGCCAAGTTTACAACCCTCTGTAGCCTTTATCCTGACCTGTGCATTGGCACCTCCATACCAGACAGTGATGCAACCAGTCAGAATGCTCTCTATGGTACACCCAGTAGAAATTCACAAGGTGTTTGGTGACGTACCAAATCTCCTCAAACTCCTAATGAAATATTGGCACTGGTGAGACATCTCCATGATCGCATCGACACGAAAGCCCCAGGATAGATCTTTGGAGATGTGGACACTCAGGGATTTGAAGTTCATTAGTCTCTTCACTCCTGATTCCTCGATGAGGACTAGCATGTTCTCCTGGTTTCCCCTTCCTGAAATCCACAATTAATTCCTCAGTTTTCCTTAGGTGGTTGTTGTGATACCACGTGCCTATCTGATCTATCTCGCTCCTGTATGCTTCCTCATTGCCTTTTGTGATTCTGCCGACAACCATGGTGTCATGTCCTCAGTTGTACCACCAGAGGTCCTTAATAAACACTCAGAGAAGCTTGTAAGTTTACAGCACAAACCTTTACTACATCTCAGGCTGCTGGTCATGATGATTATGCTGTCACACTGAGCATGCTCACCACCCAGTGTGATGCGGCTCTTACAATGTGTCTCACTGAGCATGCTCACCACACAAGTATGATGCGGCTCTTACAATGTGTCTCACTGAGCATGCTCACCACACAAGTGTGATGCGGCTCTTACAGTCTTGCAGTGTTCATGCTCCAGCATAAAATAGTCCCAAGTTTCCACTGTATATAACACATGGTGTTGTCATGAAATTTGTAGATGGCATTTGAATTGTGCCCAGCCAGCTGTGGGGCACCCTTTTCACACAGATGGTAGTGGGTGTATGGAACTAGCTGCCAAAAGAAGCTGAAGAGATGGGGACAATTTTGATAGTTGAACTCGTACCAGGACAGGAAAGATTTGGAGGGATGTGGGCCAAACAAAGGCAAATGGGTCTAATAAGATGGGCCACTTGCTCATCAGGGACAAGAGTCATAAAGTTATGGACTCATACAACACAGAAGAGGCCCCTTGACCCAAATTGAGCATGTCGACAAAGTTCGTATAATGGGCTAGTCCCGTTTGCCTGCATTTGTTCCATATACTTTTAAACCCTTCCTGTATCATAAATGCATGCCAATGGCTTTTGAAGTTCAATATTATTCCCCCCCCTACTCCTTCTACAGTTTCTTCTGACAGCTCATTCCATTCATGGATCATCCTCTTGTCGTGTTGAGAAGAGCATCAGGCTTGGTGGATTCACAGAGAGACGAGTCTGGATGTGCTATAATCACACGTAACTTTAATTAACATACAAGAGACAAATGGGGGAGAACTTTAAACGATACTTGATTGCTACTTAAGCAATGATAGGCATTCACCTCAGACCTAGGTTGGACTCTGACAATAGTGAACCTATACTAGACCCGTTCACACACTTGGGTACACACACTACAAAGAGAGACTATCACATATACTCGGTTCCCTGTACCAATGGGGGTGTGGCTCTCTGCAAGTATTGATCTATCGCAATACTAGACCTCAGCTTCAGTGTAGTGCACACCTTACCTGTGACACTTTCAGTGATGTCCACAGTAGCGACCTGGCATGGGACAATGTCTTGGACCATGAGGCAGAGAGAAAGAATGTGCTGTGTGTTGGTGTTATATACAGTGCTAATCTATGCTTCTAGCAATAATGACCCTAGGTAATTTAAATTAGCCAACGGCAAAGTGTGCACTAATGGGTGGCCGGACACACACAACACATCTGAACCAGGCAAATTGAGCCAAATGACTTGTTTGCATGCTGTACAGCTCTGTGAATCAAAGAAGATATTAATAAAGTTAGAATGCAATGACATGGCTATATTTCACCAAAGATAACCTTAAACTCTTCTTTGGGAGGGACAATTAGCGTAGCAGTAAATGCAATGTTGTTTAAGTGCCAGGGATCGAGACCGGGATTCAAATTCCACACTGTCTGTAAGGAGTTCGAACATTCTCCCCGTGACTGCGTAGATTTTCCCCAAGGGATCTGGTTTCATCCCACCATTCAAAATGTACCTGAGGTTGTAAGTTAAATGGGTATGATTGGATGGCACAGGCTTGGGGCCAAAAGCCCTGTTACCATGTTGTATGTTTAAATTTAAATTTTAACATGATCTGTCTCATCAAAGTTCATTGCTACCTAAATTTTTTTGAAGGTGGTGTGCACGACATCCTAGCCATTGCGAGATAACAAGAACAGATCCTTGGGAAAGATCAGTGCATGACTTTCCTTCAGTCTGAAAATCAAACATTTTCTCTGTTTCAAGGTTCTTAAGCCACTTCTGTATCCACATTGCCAAATCCCTGTCAATTTTTCTACCATGGGGTATTTATCGAAAGGCTTTTGAGGGGCCACATAGATTAACCTCATCAAAAGCCCCAGCCAAGCTAATTAAGCACAATTTTATTTGAACAAACATTTAACAGATGTGACATATCAAGCTTTGGTTAGTCAATTTATCAACTCATTTGTGTTTAAGATGTTAGATCTTTGAAATAAGCTGCTTTAAGCAACATCAGGGGTGAGGAGTTTCAGTTCATTGAGTGTCGCCACAAGGAGAGTGAGATAATGTGTTCAAATGTCCTTCCTTCCTTCAAATATAGGTTTCACTCGCAACACAAGCAGTGTGTCTCCTCATGGATATGTGCCCAGCTCTACTCCACAGCAAACAAATTACAATTCTGTGACGACGAGTATGAATGGATATGGTAATGCAGGGATGTCCAATCTAGGAAGTTCTCCTGGTTTTCTCAATGGGTCTGCTGCCAATTCACCATATGCCAGTAAGTAGAAAGAAATTCCTACCCGGCTTTACACTTCTTAACAGCCTCACTTTTGCTACTGCATCATACCTCACTGATTCGTTGGGAATGTTGGCATTACAACCTCTTAGGTGCAAGATACATGCTTCACATCTTTCTTAAAGAGTGGTGAATTTGACCTTGGCCAAGTTAATATGCAATTATTTTACTCCACTGTTAAAGCAAAGTTACTTTTTCCTTTTGAGAAATGTATCTTACCAAATAGTGTATCCTGCAAGATCTCCAGCTTCATTCTTGGTTTGGGATGTTGATTGACTAAGTATCTGTACAGTCAGGAAAGGTCAAATGGTCTCCAGGGTGAACCAAGTTCTCCTTGTAAGATAATCCATTGGAAAGCCCATTGGTGTTTTTTTTTTGAGCCTGTCACATTCTAGACATCATGCTTTGTTACAGAATGCCAAACAAAAATAGAGAGAGGAAGCCAGTCATTTCCTGGTGTATTTATCTGACTCCAGGGAGGAGGCAATTAAGCTTTAATTGATTTCAGAACCAGACTACCATTCACACTTCATTGGAAGTTACATACAGATTATTCTTGAAGTAATCGTATGCTGGGGACAATTGCTGAGAATTTCCTTGGGGATTTCTCTCAGTTGGGCAGCACAAGTTTGACAGATGATTGGCAGAAAAACCTAAGGAAACCCCAAGGAAACATCAATGTATGGAGGAACAAATCCTCAATAAAACAGGCAATTTTATTCAAAGGAGAATTAAATTGATTTTATTAAGTCTAACAGAATATTTATAAACATGTTTGAAAATAAAATCTTGGTTCTTGTATAATTATTGAGTCAGGTGGAAATATTTTGACTCCAGTACTGGTGCTTGGCAATTAAAACGGTTTGTCCTTTTCAACCTTAACCTAGTTTAATCCAGGCAGGAGTTGTTGACCCTTTGAAAAAAGATCTGTGGAATAGAATCCAGCAGGGCTTGTTAAAATCATGAGGGGAATAGCAGACTATCTGTCAGAATAGTGCAATATTTATCTCATGCAATGGTTTTCATAAGCATTTTGGAAACAAATAAAGTCACTATTCTCTCATGACTTATCAAATGCAAGGTATGTCAGTGGTATCCAGGAAGGGGAGCTGAATCCCATGCCAGAATCTCCACTTCACCACCTTCAATATCCTCACTGGTGAGGACCTGGTGTGAAATGGGCCACTGAGGCAGAGGGTATCACAAATGTGAGGCTGGGATCATTTCATATTATCCTTAGCATGCAATGTATGAGCAGCAGGCACTCGGGTGTTCCTGGAAATATCGATGCACTTGGGATCATCCTTTGGAAATTTCCCTGGGTGATTCTGTCCAATTGATGGAGTAATTAATGTCAGAAGATCAATAGCAATGCAAAAGGAACATTCCCCCTGCCCCCCTCCCACTGCCGAATTAGATACCTTAAAGAGAGAAAATCTCCACTGGGTTTTGCTGGCCACACAAAGTTCCTGGGTTTGGTGGGATAGAAGGCCGAACTTCACACATGGGATTTCCTAATGGAAGGATCGCTGTTATGATATTTACCTCTGAGAACATCCAACCACCAACAACATAGAGGCAAAAAAAACCTACGTTTTCATTTGTGAGTGGCTCAAAGGCAATATTCTACCCTTTGTCTCACTTCTTCATAGTCCGTTGTTTTGTAGATCCATCAATCAACAGTTGTACTCCTTGCAGTGCAGATTAGGGTTAACAAGATGGAGGTTTAAACTGGATCTCACAACGTAGGGGCAATAGATCATTGAAGACATTGATTTCTCATTCTGGACTGCGTATGTTCATCTCAAGCAAGTCAGTGATTGAGCTCTCGCAAATATACTCAAATGACCACTGATCAGGTAATTGGATATGTTCCCCCTCCTGACTGAAAATATATCGGAGTAACTATTAGATGGAGGCAGGGCAAGCTGTGTTGAAGTGATGGGTAACTGTGGCCTGACACCTCTGAGAGGAAAGAAGGATGTAGAGGTAAGGCTGGTGGAGGTTCCTCATCAGGTAATGTTGTTTTGTACGGATGCATGTTTGAAATAGATAGAGAGGGGAAAGAACAGTGGGGTCATTAAGCCTTTTCCAGGACCCTCTGCCATCTTCGGAGAGGCACAAAATGTCAGCTTATCATTGAGGCTGGCAGATCATGCTGAGGGTTTGTTTTAAATTGCAGTTAGTTCCCGAGAAGATACTGGAGGATTCTTTAAGCCTAGGTCCAAAATGTTGGTTACCCTTTACTTCCTATGGATGCTGCATGACCTGCTGAGTTCTACAGCTCATTTGTGTATTGCACTTTTTAAGTCTATTTTTTTGTGGATGATCGATCAAAGAAACGTTCCTGCACTCCATTTATGGAACAGCAGACTTAGAAGTGGAGTGCCTCATCTTACAGGAAGGTGCTGAGGCACAGACTCTGTCTTCATTCATTGTGTTGTCAGCTTTGATGTTTTCTTATTTTGTGTCTCGTCTTCCAGCATACTGCACTGTGGGTAGATTTTTGTTAACCCCTCAATTTCTCATTTAAAAGAAATAGTTGGTGACTCTGGTTAATAATAAAATATAACGTGAGCAAGTTTACCCCCACACAGACACAATTATACTGGCGTTCCTTCAAATTTATGATCAAAGATTCTGCTTTGTTCTGAACACCTTGACACCATTGTTAATTAATCTCAAAGGAAATACATGGCACAATAGATGAAGGACAACATGGAATTGGATACTTTTTTTAATCCTTCGCTCCATCAGCCTGGCGTTGTTTGAAGCTTCACTTCCACAATGAATCCTTAATGAGCAAGCTTGGAAACAGCAGCTGATTTCTATCCTTCAAACTTTGCTTCTATATTTACCCGGGCTTGTTTGCACTTTACAATAGGATCTGCGGTCAGTTGCTGGAAGCCCCAGGAACTCTCTCGCACAGGCTGATTGCAAGGAAACCATGTTTCTTGAAAGAAAAGGAAAGTTGGTGCGAGGTCAGAGCTGCTAATAGTGGACTCGTCTCATCAGACACTCTTTCAGTCTGGTCCTCTAATTTAAAAGCGTCATTCTTAATTAAATCAATAAACTAATTGCATGAGTAACGATTAAACAACGAGCTCTCTGCTCACATTACAAGGAGACGAGGTGACCTTAAATGAAGATACTTTCCTATCAGTGAATGTGTACCTCTGACTTTCGTCAGCCAGTTACTTCTGTTCTTGTTGTCGTGCGCAACTTGACTAAGGGACATTTTCCTCAGGCACTTGTGCAGAGGGAAAATGAAGATGATGGGGAGTTGCCTGACCCTAACATGCAACTGCAGGCGAGCTACGGTTGTGTTGAAGCAACTCCCCCCCCCCAACCAAATCCGGACGAGTCACCAAAGGGAAAACACCACCCTGTTACTTGGGGAGCGAGTGCAAGCCAAAGGGGCTGTCTCTGCTGAGGTTACGGACTCGCGGTGAGAGATGAATAACTTTCAACTCCTGGTGGCACACTTGCATCTTCCCGCTTCCCCACCCTCGCCAAATGTTGCCATGGCTCCAACATTTCACCACAGAGGTAGCAAATACATTTAGAACACAAGGTGGCATGGTTGGTGCAATGCTGTCACAGCAACATCGACCTGGATTTGAATGCACCACTGACTGTAAGGAATGTGAACATTCTCCCAGTTTTCTTCATGGCAAAACCTCTGGTTGCTCCAGTTCCCTCCCATCCTCCAAAGAAATAAAGGGTTAGAAGGTTATTTGATTACATGAGTATATTTGGGTGTCATGAGATCTTGGGATGGAATGGCCTGTTATCATGCTGTATCTCTAAACAAAAGAAAATAGGGACAAGGATGTGCCCACCAGACCCCGTGAAGCCTGCTCAATAATCAACGTAACCACTGCTGACTCCTGCTACGCTCTGACAGTTCCACTGTGTCCTCAATCCTTTGATCTTTCAAAAAGGTTTGTCTACCTCCACCAGAAGAACTTGTAATGAACTAATCTCTGAGGTAGAGCATCGCAAAGGTCCATCACTCACCAGAAAGAAATTTCCAAGCCTCTGCTCTGCTCCTATGCCTTTGAAGAACTTCAAGTCTATATTCCTTTGTTTCTTCCTTTTGCTTTCTAAAATCCAGCACTGGCTCAAATGCACTCCTTTTAAAGGATGATGTGCATTTGAAGTTGAGGTTAGAAAGGGTCAAGTCACAGATATTGCCAGGTAAGCGACCCACAAAATTAGTGACAGATCTCGGGGACCCATGAAGCCCATGCTGCCTATTTACACCCAATCAACTGACCAATCCCAGACATTTTGGAGGGTGGGAGGGTACTGGAGCACCCAGAGAAAGCCCACGCTGGTCACGGGGTGAACATACAAACTCGTTAGTGGCAGATTGCTGTCACTGTGGAAGTGATGTGCTACTCGGCTAGTAATCCAGATCTTTTTTTTGGGGGGGGAGGGAGGGTTGGGGGAGGTGGGGGGGGGGGGGAACTGAGTACAAATCCTTGAACTCAAAATCCTCTCAGCATTCCTGAATTTGAAAACACCGATTCTTGGCAATGACCATGGAGAGAGAGAAAAAAAACACGGCTGGATGTTTGATACATGACTCCAGACTCAGTGATGTACCTGAATCCACAATGGCCAAGGAGGCCACTCAGTTGTGTGACTGCTACCCAGCTGTGGGCTATGGGCACACCTCTCTCTCCCTCTCTCTCTCAACGTCTTAAAGTAACTCCGAGAACATATTGCACCATCATTGACTAACCAACCTGAAAACGGTCGATAAATTGTACAAATTCATATATATATATAAAATATATTTATATATATGTTTATATATAATGTATTTATATATATAGATGAAAAAATATATATATGGCACCCAAGTAGTTGACATATTTCCTCCTTTCTTGTTGCAGTAGTACCGTCCAGTCCTACTATGGCCTCTTCCGCCAGCCTTCCTTCAAATTGTAGCAGTACCTCTGGCATATTCTCCTTCTCGCCAGCCAATATGGTGTCTGCAGTGAAACAAAAAAGCGCCTTCGCTCCGGTGGTGAGGCCACAGACCTCCCCTCCCCCGACCTGCACCAGCGCCAACGCTAACAGCCTCCAAGGTGAGCGCACACACATGCAACAGGGCTGTGACTGGTTTCAATCACTGCAGTTAGACCAAAAATTGGTGTTTTACCAGTGCTGAGAAACAAGCCATTATGGGATACTTTAAAGTTATGGTACATGTATAGATTTGCTATTGTGTTGGGCCCCTGGTGTATGTTATTGGAGTTCGCTCCTCATTCTATTAAACTGTCCACTATTGTTCTTCAATCCAGATCCGTAGTGGTCTTCAGTAGTCAACTGTAGTGTTAGAATAAAGTTTACATGTCTTATTTTCTGGCTATCCTCTTTTTAGATGCATTGAGCCACCAAGTCTTTTTTTTTTGAGCTTGTTACTAAATCATGTTTCTCCAATATCATCCAGTGAGGATTCTGCTTCAAGGGCAGAGGGTAACTAAATAATGATGCAGGTGAAGGCAAACCTGGCCTGGTGCAATCATCGTGCTAACCCTGAGAGACTCTTTACTGCATTTGTATTGACAGCTGTGCAGAGTTCCTGTTTGTTTAGCAGGGTAAGAGTTAAATATAGATCTTCAAGTCTCCATCACTTCCTTGAAGTCTGACCGTAACAGCAATATGGTAATTGTAGAGGTCTGTGTGCCACCATTTTGTTGCTGACACCATCACCTCCAAGATATTTTGCAAGCAGAATTATTTCAGAGCGCTCTCTAAATAAGGATTACAACTCATATCCTCATTGTAAAAACTAACACAGTGCAGTAAAACCAAATTAGTGTCTTGTCAATGTGATGTTCATTCTCAGTGGCTTTACCTGTTTTAATCGAAGTGATGGGTAGACTGTATCGTTTTTCTTTCGAAGTCTCTAACGCCATCTCTTTCTCTCTTTTCCCCCCACTCCCCCCCTTCCCCCTCTCCCACCCTCCTTTCTCCCCTCTTCCCACCCTCACTCTCCCAACTGTCAGACCAGTCTTTTGTGGACTCTCGCAAGTACCCCACTGCAGGGTCCCTCCAAGGACTGGCATCCTCCTGAATTAAGTTAGTACCAGCCATACTCCATCTGCCACCACACCAGAACCTGGGCAGAGACCTCATTTCATGACTGTATATTGCTTAGCATTACTTGTAGCTGAATGATGCTCATTGTTGGACACATTCCATTTCTTTTCCAATCAGTTTTCATATAATTTTAATGGGCATTTGTTTTTATTTTAGAAAATAATAACAAATTCAGCAAACTTTGTGTTTCCATCCAAGTTTATCCTGGTGTAAGTTAAGGTGACTGAGAGTGCCTAGTGTCTACCTTCAGCTGAGAGCCCTGCCTTCTACTAACCACTGCTCACCCTTCAACTAAGGAGTTTACTTTTAGTGATGTCTCAGAGGAAACTTTTCCAGAAATTTCTCAACTAGAACAGGGCAGAGTCGTACAACAGGTGGCCAGGGCTCGTGCTAAGTTGAATTTGCTCAACGATCATTGTTCTTTATTGCGCCTTGGGAAAGCAGAGCTGAGTAGGGATCACAAAGAACTACTGGAGGAGCTTAGCAGGTCAGACAGCATCCGCCAGTGGAGGTGCTCAGTCACTGTTTTAGGTCTGGATCCTCTATTGATGTCTAGAACCCAAGTGGTGACTGACTATTTCTACCCATGATCTGCCTGATCTGCTATGTTTTTCCACCAATTCTTTGTCTGCTCAAGATTCCAGCATCTGCAGTTTGTTTTTGTGTTTCTCTGTGTAAGATTGAGATGCAAGCAGTTTCAGTCTTAAATGTATCTTGCACTTCACAAGCGAACACTACCCCTCCCTTAAGACCTGATTTGCTGTCATGTTGGTGAGGATTTGTGTGAATGGTCATGCATGTGCCAGCTAAGTCCTGTATAAGTTGGGCACACTTGGTTTGTTTCCTCTGGAGTGCTAGGGACTGATGAAATTCATTAAAATGTGATCAGGTAGATGGGGATTTTTATCCCAGTTTGGGAATATCAAATACTAGAGGACATGGGTTCAAGTGCGAGGAGAAAAGTTTAAAGAAGACTTACGAGGGAAGATTTTTTACTCCGAGGACAGGTGGGTGTCTGGAAGAGGCTGCCACATCCTCTGTGCTAGAAGCAGATAAAATACTAATAATTCTATTAAAAAAATGTAGACATACAGCACGGTAACAGGCCATTTTGGCCCTCAAGTCCGTGCCACCCAATTTACACCCCATTAACCTACGACCCCAGTATGTTTTGAATAGTGGAAGGAAACTGGAGCCCCTGGAGAAAACCCATGCAGACAAGGGGAGAGCGTACAAACTCCTTACAGACAGCATGGGACTCGAACCCTGGCCCCAATCTTTGGTACTGTAAAGGAGTTATGCTAACTGCTATCCCACCCATCCCACTGAAGACACTTTTAGACAGACACATGGACCAGGCAGGGGATGGAGGGATATAGACCCCGTGTGATTAGTTAGATAAGCATCTTGGTCAGTACCATAGAGAGAGCAGAAGGGCCTGCTTCTGTGTTGCACTGAACTACGTTTAATTTGTTGTCCTCAGGCAAGGAGAAAGGAGAACTGATTTGGTCTCAGGAATTAGTGGTGTTGAAGTGTAGCCAGGCCCTGACTGACAGTGTTATTATATACGTTCCTGGAATCTATAAAGTATCATTTGTAGAAGCTGGTGATTACATAGCCTTGCTTGAGACCAGTCTCCACTGAGATTGGATCTGTTATGGACCCATTGATCAAATTTAAAATGATGCCTTCATGAAGCAGACACAATTGAGAAAGGTGCTTGATGCTCCCTCACCACTGATGGAATCAAAGGCTTTGTAGGATCATAAGAGGTCCATACATGATGGTGGGTTGCATTTTTCCAGGAGGAGATGTACAATGAAGATCAGGTCCCACTATACCTCCAGGTGGGCGGAATATATGCTGACTAGGGGGAATATTTCTGGAAAGAGATTGTGGAGGAGAACCCAGGCAATGAATTTCCCTTTGGCATAAGATCTTGTACTTCCTGCTATTTAATTTATCCCCTTTCTTGAAGATTGTCCAAATGACAACATCTCTGAAGATCCCTGCTGTGCCGACCTCTCTCAAGGAGGGAGATGAGGTTGTGAATTTGTGAAATTCCACTCCTAATTGATACTAATTGTTCTCAAGGCTTGGTTTCTCGCCATTGGGGTGGTGGCCAGTTAATATGGATAGTTTGCAGTGGGATGGAGTTGAGGACATTCATCTCAAGGATGGGTCACGCTTGAGGAGATTTTGAAGTGTTCCTTCCAGCAGATGATGACTGACTCTGTCTCTCTCTATCTCTCCTTAATGGGCTCACCCAAGTACTTGGCTCTCATTGAGGGTTTGGCACTGGTGGCCCTGTCAAGGCTGAAGAACCTGTACTGGCCACGGGTCTCAGCATGATGTTGGATGTCTGATGCTCTCTCCATCCTCCATAATGTTAGGACATTGTCTTTATGCTGGGGAGGCTGCAGAGCTGCTTCTGGTCCCTTGAGTCATGGTGGCAATCACCTGGTAGCTTTCCCCAAGCCTGGCCTCAGCTTTTCTGGGAGAGGGGGAGATCCCATCAAGCACCACCTGACCCTTGTCTGTAGTTCCTACAATGGGCTCATCAGTCTTTTCAGGACACATGGAAGCAAGTCATCCACAATGTCTCAGATCTCCCTTAGAATACAAGGTGGGATATGCAGCATCCAATTAGAACAAGGCTACACAAGCAGTGATTGGCAGATGGTCACATTATTTGAGGGATCATTCTTGGTGAGATATTCACTGCTTAATCCCCCCTGAGATAATGGGCTCTGGCACTGTTTGACGCCATCTTCCCAGTGAACCCAGTGCTCACTGAGTACAAGCATCTTCGACTTCTGAGGTCAAAGGGGAAGCAACAGCAGCCAGGGCAGCCTCCATGATTGCCACGTGCCAGTGATGGAGGAAAGTGGGATTAAGGAACATGTAGAACTCCACTCTATCTGGGGGCGGGGCCTACTGGGGGTCAATATATGGCCAGCACTGTCCAAGCTCCCATATGAAATATCTAAATATAGAAAGCAGGAGATCATCCAGCCCTTCAAGTCTACTCCAAGATTCAAAATGATCATACAACCTCAGTCCTCTATTCATGCTTTCTCTCCATACCCTTTAGCCAATAGGGTCACATGCAACTCCCTTTTGAGTATACCTAAAAAAGTGGCCTCAACAACTTTCTGTGGCAGGGAATCCCACAAATTCACAACTCTCTGAGTGAAGAAGTGTCCTAAATGACTTCCCTCTTATCCTTAGACTGTGACCCCCTTGTTCTGGATTTCCCAAACTTTGGGAACATTCTTCATGCATCTAACCTGTCCAGTCCTGTCAGAATGTTATACATCTCAATGCAATCCCCTCTCATTCTTCTAAACTCCAATGTATAATTCCAGACTGTCCAGTTTTCCTTCATCTATCAGTCCCACCATCTCATGGATCAGATTGGTGAACCTTTAGCTTCACTTCCTCATGGCAAGAGTATCCTTCCTCAGACATGGAGACCAAAGATGCATACAGTGCCCAAGATGTGACTTCACCAAGACCATGTACAACTGCAGTGAGAACTCCCTGCCTCCATGTTCCAAACTTTGAAGTTTTAACCAGAGAGTTAGTGACTGGGATAAGGTATTGCAGATATCCCAGTGGGCTATCCCAGTGTGTGAAAGTGGGCAATGAGGATGGTTGAAGATTGGGGGGGGGGGGGGTGTCAGGTTGGGAGGAAGGAACATTAAACCAATGAAACAAAGTTGTTTCTCTTTTTAAAAACTCCTGGCCAAACCAGCTCTGATAGTCGGAAATGATTATATTAATAATTGTCAGCAAGAAGCCAAAATTGGAGAGCGAGAAAGATTACTCAGGCCACCTTCGCGTGTGGGCTAGGAAAAAGTCTTCTTGGGAATTGAAATTGTTTTCCTCTCAAGGAAGGAAAGCCCACAGGAATTCTCTGATAAAAATCTCCTCGCAGACTTCTAATAATCTCAGATCAAAGACATCACACAGGACCGGATGGGTGGGGACACAGGGCACTTCTGACAAAGCAGGAGGAGAATGGTGCCAGTGGTTTTTCTGATGCTGGGGTACCTCACGGGGGTTCGCCTGTCAGACTGGCACAGCTCACTGTGCGACCAACCCAGGAGCTCTGTGGGAGAAAAAAAAACTGGGTGACAACCCCCACTAATGAATTCACAGCCTGCCTGCAGTCCTACCTTCCTCTCCCCTTCTCCAATATCAGCAAATAAGAGGTTTTCCACCCGATCTTCCATCTGTTTTTTATCATGTCAGTGGTTTCTGTGGCACACAAATCATGTGGCCATTCATCATTTGCCTTTGACACCCAAGAGGGAAGTTCAATAAATCCTTACCAAACTGACCATGACATGCTGTTACTTTTCCAGAACAAAAGTTTGATTTTCCTTAGTCACATGACCAAATTAACATTTATTACAAATAAATAAGGGGAGCATATGAGAACAATTCTGCTAACATTTTGTTAAACATGACTCAGCATTTGTTATTGAGCAACTTATACATAACAACAGAATCCACGTGCCTTATTCAGAAGAGAGAGACCCCTTCAGGAGTCAGTGAGTCCCTCACCCTCCATCAGGGAATCCCCCACCCTCCAGTGGTGAATCCTTCACCCTCCAGCAGGGAATCCCTCACCCTCCATTTGGAAGGGATCCTTCACCCTTCCATTGGGGAATCCCTCACCCTCCTATCATAAGCTGGGGAATCTCTCACTACCCTCATCACCAGGAATCAAGGAATCCTTCAACTCTCCATTGCAAAATCCCTCTCCTCTCCACCTTCATCCCCGTATCAGGGAATCCATCACCCTTCCATTGATGAAGCCTTCAACCCTCCAACAGGAATCATGTTAGCGGCCAGTATACAGGATTTGAGTGCCCTGTTCATAGTTATGTTTGTTTCTTCCTGAAGAATATTCTTTTCCCATGAGCTGCACGAGACTTCCCTGCTGCTGTTCAATAATGCATTGATCACAGTTCCATCCAGTGCATTTGTAGCAAGGTAACAAGGTCACATTTGTGCACCTGTTGAAAACAGCTATACAACAACACAAATACTATTTCTCCCTGTCTCTGCAATGAATGATGCGTGGGTTGGGGAGAGAAAAGATTTTACTTTGTCGAAAGACATAAAGATAGAAAATAGGAGCAGGAATAGCTGAGGGTCATTCATACCTTCAAAACAGGTCTGTCATTTGATCTGAATCATCCAACTGAACTTTCTCCCTGTATCATTGAACATAGTACAGAACTGCACATAAACAGGCCCTGTAACCCACGTGCCTGTGTAGAACACAACTGCAACTCTGCTGCTTGCACACAGTCCATATCCCTCTATCCTCTGCATATTCTAAAGCCTGTTAAATGCTACTGCTATATCTGCTTCCACCACTACTCCTGGCAACTCATTCCAGGCACCAACCACTCACTCTCTGTGTAAAACAAAGAGTTTCCCCCTATCTAGTGCTCTTTTTAGCCCGAAAACAACATCTACCTCCTTCTTGAATAGATGTAAACTTCAACTCATGCTGTGGTAGTGAATTCCACAGTGGGCCACCATCTGGCAAAAGAAATTTCTCATGTCAGTCTTATCCCTGATGCTCAGACTGTGAGGCCTTATTGCTGACTCTATGACCTCTGGGAACATGTCCAGTCCTCTTACAATCTTGAAGGTTCCTAAGAGAGATCTTCACACTCTGAGAGACCTTCACTCTACACCCTCTCAGGAAACAGTCTGACAAACCTTCATTTCACCTTCTCATCCTATGAAACAGTCTGGTGAACCGTCACCATAATTCCAGGAAGCAGTCTGATGTAGCTTCACTACATTCGCTCATCTCATGAAAAAGTCTGACAGAGCTTCACTATACCCATCTACACTACACCCTTCACTACACCTACAGAGGCAGGATAGACCAGGACTGCATACTTTACTCAAGGTGCCGGCTTCCTAAAACCTGTTTAATAGCTGCAAGAATTCCCTTCTCCTTTACTCTAACCCTCTTGTGATGAACGCCAGTGCACAATTTGCTCTTTCAGTTATTAAAATCCCGAAAGATTCAGAAAATTGTTATTGGGTTTGAGGGGTTGATTTACAGAGAGACACTGGATAGGCTGGGCAAACAAAGAATTGCTGGAGGAACTCAGCAGGTCAGACAGGATCCATGGGCAGAAATGGACTGTGAAGATTTCACATTGGGACACTTCATCAAGACTAAAATAGAATAGGTGAAATTAGAGCTATGAAAGGGGTGAGAAGCCAAAGGAGGGGCCCAGAAGAGATGGGACAGGAGGTGGAGAGACAAGTAAAGGGAGAGACCACTAGTAAGGGGGGGGGGGTAGGGAAAGAAAAGATACAGGGAGAGAAAGAGAATGTTAGGGGAGAAAAAGAATGAGATGAAAAAAATAGGTAAAAGAGAAGGTGAAGAAGCAATGGAAACAGTGGAATCAGACAGGGTAGGGGTTGCCTAAAACCAGAGAACTCGAAGTTTATGCCGTTAGGTTTAAGAACACGATATGCTGTTGCTCAAGTTTACATGTGGCCTTGCCCTTACAATGGATGAGGCTGAGGACAGACATGTCACCATAGGAATGGTTGGGGGAGCTGACGTGGTTGGCCACAGGGAGCTCAGGTTTTGACCCGTGCAAGGAACTCCGGTGTTTGGTTGGGTCTATTTCCTCTGGAGCAAAGGAGGTTGAGGGGTGAGCTATCCAGGTTTGTAAAATCATGAGGGGCACAGAAAGGAAATAGTCACTGTCTTTTCTTCGGCGACAATTGAGGGGCTGACAATAGCAGCCGTCGTCAGCCCCAAATCCCACTTCTCACACCACAGACATTATTAATCACAACCTGGAAGCAGCAAATGGTATTTTTAAAATTCCCCAAGATCCTCCTGAATTATTAAGATTTATAAGAAGGCAAACAGCACATTGGCCTTCACAGCATTACTGCACTGCTCTCTCTCTCTGGGTTCTGTTTCACTCATCAGGAGGTGAGGGAGGGTGGTCCTTTTATGTTGAGGCCCACTGGGTCCGCGTGAGATGGCAGGATCTGATAAAGCAGTGCTGATAAGCAGCAATCAGATGCCAGAACGGAAGGGTTGGAGATGGAGCTGCAGCCACACATTTGGTGCAGTTCCCGGACACGCACCCTTGTCAACCCATGCAGCCACACACAGTGTCTCTCTCACACACACACACACACACACACAAACACACACACACACACACACACACACACACACACACACACACACACACACACACACACACACACACACACACAAACACACACACACACACACACACACACAGAGTTTCTCTCTCTTGCACACGCACACACACAGTTTTACAAAAAGCAAACATACACAGTGTCTCTCTCACACACGTACACAAACACAGTCTTTCTCAGTGTTTTACACACTCATGCACACACAAATGCACATACATTCACATGGAAATATATATACGCACACACTTACATGTACACATACACACTTCAACACACAATGCACTCACACAAATGCATATGCACACTCACATACACAAGTACACACACATGCAGTGAAATAAAACATAAAATGCATCTCCTACTGTCCAGGAGGAGATTAAACCTTTCATGGTTTGAATCAGTTGGTGCCCACTCTGGCTGCATTCAGTTGCTTCATTTGGACTTCAGAAAGATTCAAGGGTGCAAGGAACAGACTATCAATATTTGTAAGACATTAGCAAGTCTGTGTGTTTTTAATTTATGGTTGTGTCCCCTGTAATCTTACATCATCTTTTCTCTCCTGTTTTTTTTGTGCCACATCCTTCTTTCCTCTGCTAACGGCACTGTAGCTTTCAAAAGTTTTCTCATGATGCTTCACTTGGTTCAGCATTCTTGTTGCGTGCTCATACAGCCATGCACACTGTATAACTGTGGAGACCTTCACACATCCACTCATGCCCCTGAGGCTTATTCTCCCCCTTGCCATCCTGAGGCTGGTAGTCTGCCCCAAATGAAGTCAGCTGACTGGGCAAGATAAGCAAACTGCACCCTTTTTGTGTATGGAACTTTCTGAAAAGAAGCTAAACTAGCCAGTAAAATTAGCTGTATCAAACAAGTATCCTGCTTTCATCTAAGCACATGAAAGGACAGGCCGGTGGAAGAGGAGAGATCGGGCACAGCAGGAGCATCGCGTAAAAAGATTCATCCTCACATTAGTCTGAAGCACAAACACACTAGTATAAAGGGACTGGGGAGCATAAATAAGCCATTCCTGCCATTTCATTCAATATGACCAGGGCAGGTGTACCTCAGGCCTTAACTCCTCTGCTGGGCTAGTTCTCCAAGCCTCAGAGATCAGAAACTCTTCTTATGTACATCTAATGATCGAGCTTCCACATCCCGCAATCCCAGAGATTCCCTACCCACTGAGAGATGGTATTTCCCATGGCATTTGAACAGGGCCTTGGTGACACCGCACCTTGAGTAAAACAAGAAACCCGCAGATGCAGTGAATGTAGTACATACACAAAAATGCTGGAGAAATTCAGCTGTCTTCCTTGATGAAGGGCGCAGGCTCAAAATGGTGATTTTTTTTCTTTGCCTCCTTTGGATGCTGCATGAGCTGATGAGTTTCTCCAGATCTTTTGTGAATTTACCTTGATTAATGTGGCAATTTTGGTTTCCCATTCTGAGGAAGGACACACCTGTTATTGAGAGGGTGCAGTGAAGGTTCACCAGATGGGATTGCAGGACAGAAAGACCTGATGGGCTTAGTTTGTTGGAATTTGGAAGAATGAGAGGAGAACTCCTAGAGATGTTTAAAATTTTGACGGGACTTAACAAGTTAGACGTCTAGAACAAGGGGTCACAGTTTAGGGAGAAGGGGGAAGCCATTTAGGACTTAGATGAGGAGAAACATCTTCACTCAGAAAGTGGTGAACTTGTAGAATTCCCTACCACAGAAAGTGGCATCAAAAGGAATCGAGGTATGAAGAGGCACAGGAATAGGGGACATGATGGCATTGAATGGTGGAGCATGCTTGAGGGGCTGAATGGCCTTCTTCTGTTCCCATTCCCGCTGTAATCTGGTTTGAGATTTCTCTCATGACATCTATCCTGATATCGCCACTCAGGAAGTTTCTGGAAGGTCACCCAGTGCAGATGTCATTAGATCATTGCTGCATGTGAGAATTTAACCTAAGAAGTCACTCTCCCTCTAAATAATTCTGCAGTTGCAAGGCTGAGGAGCGAGATCAATCCCTAATAAAATCATCACCATTCCCCTTAGCAAGTGCTTCATGAAATGAGGTTGTCTGCCCTTGAACTTCCCTGTTCCCCAATGTTAATTGGAGCTGGTTCCCAGATCCAGGGAACCCATTGGAACATCAGCAGCGCTGTCATCGGGTTGGCACCATTAAGGAATTTTGACAGATAGAAATAACAATGGCCCACTGCACACTGATAGTGTTTTCAGAGCTACCCCAGTTAGAAATAGACTTGTGTCCAGAAATGGAACTCCATTCCAAGTTGTACTGCACCAATCCAGAAATTCACTTGGTCAATGCTGGACACAGAGGCACTGGTGATAAAGAACATGAGAAACAGGAGCAGGAGTCGGCCACTTGGCCCATCCAGCCTGCTGCACCTTTCAATAAGACCATAGCTGATCTGGTACTGGACTCAGCTCCACTTATCCACCTGCTGCCTGCAGATAGAGTGCTAGTGATACTCCTGACCACTAGATGGAGTTGGAGACTAGTTTGTTGCAGCTCAGTTGGATTGAAGATGGATGCTTTCACATGGTCATGAGTTCTATAACTTTAAACTATAGTTGTTTTAAAAGAAACCAAGTTTCCTTATTTCAATAAAAAGAAACATCATTTGGTACCAGGAGTGGAAGAAACACCAGAAGTGTGCATACTAGGAATGGAAGAAACACCAGGAGTGTGCAGAGTGAGAATCAGTCGACATTAGCAGAAAACAGGGAAAGTATAAAACTTCTGATGCTATAAATTGGACTGGAAATGTCACCACGAGTGGAGGTTGTTTAAACAATGATTCATGCTATACTTGCAAACCATTGGACTTGATAGCAATCCTAAAGCATGGAAGATTGCACTGCTACTTATCATGACGAGGCCTCAAGCATTAGAAGTTTTCAATACATCTGTTTTTGCTGAGGCAGAAGACCAGGGCAAATCCTACAAGATTATCGAGATGTTTGATGAACAAAGAAAAATGAAGCATTCAAGAGGTATGTGTTTCGCTCATGCATGCAGCTTCAGGGATAGAGTTCTGATACTTTTTTAATGGACATAAAACTAAAAGTAAGAACATGCAATTTTAGAACATTGCAGGACTCAATGATCTGTGATCAAATTGTATTCAGAATTAGTGATAAGAAAGTGAGATAGAGGTTGCAATGAGAGACAGAGCTTACCTTAGATGGAGCTGTGAAGATATGCCATGCCAGTGAATTGGCTTTTCAGCATGCAAAAACATTCAATGACAGCGCAACAGCAAGTGACAATGAAGACCTAGCCATAGCCATAGGAAACAACAAAAAGATGGAGAGACATTCAATTGTAAACAATGTGGCACTCAACATGCACCAAAACAATGCCCAGTCTATGGAAAAGTCTGTAACAAGTGCAAAGGGCAGAATCACTATGCAAAGCAATGTTTTTCTAAAGGGAAACAAAACAGAAGTGAAACTGTGTACACTATAGAAAAACTGCTCTCAGTGATTCACTTTTTGGTGGGATGGCAGTGCAGGAAGATTATAATCCAACAGTCACTGAACTGCCAAGCGTCAGCAGAATCGAGCAAGACAAGTGAATTGTGTCATTACATACAAATGGAGCAAATAAAAGGTCAGTTTGATCTGTGAGTGCAACATAAGGGCAATGAAGATAAAGGTATACATCCATGCAAATCATGTGTAGCTCAATGGCTACAGTGGACAGAGCATCGACATGAAAGATGCATGTAAACTCAAGGTGAAAGCTAAAGATAAAGAGCACCACCTCAGGTTCACAGTAGTCCCAAATGGACATGAATCACTGCTTGGTGACAAAGCATGTGAAATCTTAAGCCTAGTGAAGAGGATATACACCAGAGAAGCTTATTGTGTTAGTTGTTGCATTATCCGGGACAATGACATAGAGTGAAGCATACAATGAGAGTTCCACAGAGACAGATGTGAATCTCCACATGAACCTGATTACTGAATCTGACATGAAATCCAAACAGGTCGCAGCTTAAACAAAAAAGGACACAGTTCTACAGAAGGTCATCAAGAATCTGAATGAAAGCTGGCCTACTGCAACATCAGAGCTGAGCTGACTGTTGTCAATGGGCTTCTACTCATACAGAGCAGAGTTATCATTCTTTAATCACTGCAACAAGAGATGCTGAAAAGGGTGCATGAGGGGAAACTTGGAATGGAAAATCCAAGAGGAGGACCAGAACTGCTGTTTATTGGCTAGGGATAATTGGTGACATTGACTGCATTGCTTCAAGCTGTGAGACCTGGTTGAAACATCGCACAAACCAGACAAAGGAATCCATGAAATTAACTAATTTACCAGCAGAACTATGGCAGAAAGTTGGGACTGATCTGTTCACATGGATGTAAATGATTACTTCCTGGTTATTGATTACCCACCGAACTATCCGGAGATTGCGGTGCTTCCTAATATGTCTGCTGCTTGTGTGAACAAATATATGTAATTGATCTTTGCAAGACATGGAATTCCTCAAATTGTCCTACAGTGACAATGGACCATGCATTGTAGAGAATTCCAGAACTTTGCAGAAGAGTTTTATTTTCGACATGTGACGTCATTTCCTCTGCATCCACAATCAAATGGTAAAGCAGTGAAAAGTGTTCTCATAGTTAAATAGTTGCTAAAGAAAGCACTAGATAGTAGCTCAGATCCATATCCAGCTATATTGAGTTACAGAGCTTCACCACTTGAACATGACACGTCACCCACTTAGCCCCTGATGGGACCTAGACTAGACACCGCACTTTCCCTACTCTGCAGACCCAAACAAGAACAGAGAAGTCAAAGATGTCAAATGGAAAAAAATCCATCTACAAGGGAGACAAAAAGTAAACTATGACAAGTCAGCAAGAAGTTAGGGCCACTGGCACAACATGATCCAATGAGACTCAGAGATTCCAACACTTGGGACAAAAAGGCCACTGTTTTGGAGGAAGTAAATCCCAGATCCTACACGGTCAGAATAGAGAATGATCAAATACTGAGGAGGAATCGAAAGAGCCTGCTGAAAATGCAAGAGACACTGCAGAAACAAACAAATACAGAAGATCCAACCTGCACAGCAACAAAGGAAAAACCATCAATTCTAGAGGAGAGCTGACACAAGCATCTGTGTTAAGAAGATCCACAGGCATTATAAAAGCATCTGATAGACTGAATTTCTAAAAATAAAAGAAACTGCACACATAATAAGTTTGTGCTGTTGATGTTGTGCTTATTATGTTCATGCTGAACTTTTAAATTGAAATGAATATTGTATAGTGTGTCATGTTGTTAGATTAAACATCTCAAGGAAAGGGGATGCAGTGATAGAGTGCTAGCAGTACTCGTGACCACTAGATGGAGTCAAAGACTAGTTTGTTGCAGCTCCATTGGATTCAAGATGGATGCCTTCATACACTCATGAGTTCTATAGATAATAAAGTATAGTTGGTTTAAAATAACCCAAGTTTCTTTATTACAATTAAAGAAACATCACCCTTAGGTCTCCTGTTGATCTTCCAATGAATCTACTGATATGGTTCCATGGAGCCCCTCTTATTGTGCACTCTCAGGACACAAGTGCAATTACTATGCTTGCTGTGTTACTCAAAGGAGGCACTGCCTGGCAGGGGATACCTTTATATTATTTTCTAACACCCTGTTCTGCAGCTGACGATCTACTCCTTCACCCTACTGGCCTCTTCATACATGATCACAATGTGGCTCAATTTGACAAGTCCTCTCAACGTGCTGATTCAAAGACTGCGACCATCTCGCCTCTGATGTAAAACACGAAAGCCTGCAGACGCCGTGGTTGAAGTAAAAACATAATGCTGGAGAAATTCAAGAGGAAAAAAAAAAATTTCAACCAAGTTAAAAATACCTGTACATTACCAATGTTTTGGGCTTGAGCCCTTCATCAAGGTATTCATTTTACCTTGATACAGGACTTGTCTGAAACATTAGTTATGTACCTTTACCTTTGCTATATAAAGTACATTGTTTGACCTGCTGTGTTTCTCCAGCATTGTGTATTTTCTCTCACCATTGGTAACTGAGTTCCTCCCCCCTCCCCCCATCCCACAACCCCTGTTTCCAGATATACCTGCATAGGAAGGAGCAAATGGGAAACACAAAAGCTGCAGGCATTGACCAGACAAAGAGTTGCTGGAGGGATTCAATGTATCCGGCAGCATCCGTGGGGAGAGATGGTCAGTCAATGTTTCAGATTGAGAGCCTTCATCAAGAGCAGAGGGGAGGGTGACCGCTTCTCCGAATGCTTTTGAGTTCCCTGTGGCCGACTATTTCAACCCCTCTGACTATTCCTGCATTGACATGTCTGTCCTCAACCTCATCCATTGTCAGGGAGAAGCCAAACATAAACTTGAGGAATATTCTTCATGGACAGCCATAAAGCTAATGGCAGGAACATTAATTTTTCAAATTTTAGATATCCCCCTCCCCCCACGTCTTGTTCCATTGTTCCCATCTCTTCTTTACCTACTGTGAAATAAAATTCTCCTTTCTCTACTTTCCCCCATCATTTCTAATCATTTCTCCTCCCCACCTACCTCTCCATCTCTCACACCTTCTGCCCTATCACCTCTAAGGCCATCTCTCCTCTCCCTTCCCTCTCTAATCAATTTTTTCCACACCCACCTTCCTGGTAGTCTCTCCCTCTACCTGTCTCTCCACCTTTCAGGCCTGTCCAATCCCCTCTGGGCACCTCCCCCAACTTCTTTCCCCCTTTATATGTGTAATTTCACCCCCTTCACTCTGGTCTTGATAAAGGTTACTGACCCGAATCGTTAATTAACTATTTCTACCCATGGATGCTGTCTGATCTGCTGAGTTCTTGCAGCAGTTCTCTTTCTGCTCAAGGAACTTAAGGTTTGCCACTTGTTAAATTTTAAATGGGTGCCCCATGATGTAAATCACACAGAGATGCACTCAGTATTGATGAATTGCTGCATTTCTGTGAACCTATTGAATTTCTAGACTGTTTTTTTTAAATCAGCGCTACAAAGGATGAAATAAAAATTGAAGCGTTCTCCTAGGATTAAGGGGAGAAATAACAAAAAACTGGAAAAATACTTGTTTTATTATTTTAAAATCTGTTGGGGTAGAAATTCATCCGATGTGGTATGAGTTAATCACAAAATTTGGTTCCATTGAAGTCAGCATCTACTTTATTAAATCATGGATTTAATGTGGAGAAAATAATGCATTTCCATTCAGTATCTTAGAACCATAGAACACTACAGCACAGAAAACAGGCCATTCGGCCCCTCTAGTCTGTGCCAAAACATCATTCCGCTAGGCCCACTGACCTGCACCCATTCCATAATCCTCCAGCCCTCTCCCATTCATGTATCTATCCAAGTTATTCTTAAAACTTAAGAGTCAACCCCCATTTACCACATCAGAGGGCAGCTCATTCCACACTTATACCACTCTCTGAGTGAAGATCCCCACTATTGTTCCCCCTAAACCTTTCCCCTTTCCCCTTAAGGCCATGTCCACTTGTATTTATCTCTCCTAATCTAAGTAGAAAGAGCTTATTCACATTTACTCTGTCTTCCCCTTCATAATTTTGTAAATATCAAATCTCCCTTCATTCTTCTTCACTCCAAGGAAAAAAGTCCTAACCTGTTTAATCTTTTCCTGTAACTCAACTCCTGAAGATCTGGCAACATCTTAATAAATCTTCTCTGCACCCTTTCATTCTCACTGATATCCTTTCTGAAGTTGGGTGACCAGAACTTCACACAATACTCCATATTTGGCCTCAGTGAAGTTTTATACAACCTCACCATAACATCCTAATTCCTATACTCAATATTTTGAATTTTGAAGGCTAAGATGCCAAAAGCTTTCTTCATAATCCTGTCTACCTGTGACACCACTTTCAGGGAATTATGTATCTGTATTCCCAGATTCTTTTGTTCCTACACACTCCTCAGTGCCCTACTATTCACTGATGTATGTCCTACCTTGGTTTGTCCTTCTACATTAATTTCCATCTGCCATTTCCCTCTGCAAGCTTTGAAATCCTTTCTTGCTGTCCACATTGCCTCCACTCTTTGTGCCATCAGTAAACTTGCTGATCCAATTTACCACATTATTTTCTAGATCATTGATATAGAAAACAAACAACAATGGTCCCAGCATCAATCCCAGCACTAATCACAGGCCTGCAGTCTGAGAAGCAATCAATCATCTGAGAAGCAATCATCTCCCATTCAGCCAATTTCAAATCCATTTTGCAACTTCTAAATGGATACTTAGCATTTGAACCTTCTGAACTAACCTCCCATGTGGGGCCTTGTCAAAGGCCTTACTAAAGTCCACGTAGACAACATACACAGCCTTTCCTTCATCAACCTTCCTGGTAACCTTCTCATAAAACTCTACAAGATTGGTTAAACATGACCTACCATGCACAAACCCAAGTTGACAATCCTTAATCACCCCTTGGCTGTCCAAATACTTGTAAATCCGACCTCTCAGAACACCTTCCAATAATTGACCTAATACTGATGTCAGGCTCAGGCTCACTGGCCTGCAACTTCTTGGTTTACTTTGGAGCCTTTTATAAACAACGGAACAACATGAGCTACTCTCCAATCCTCCAGCACCTCACCCGTGGCTAAGGACATATTAAATATTTCTGGCAGGGCCCCTGCAATTTCTACACTATCCTTCGACAAGGTCCGAAGGAATATCATGTCAGGCCTGGGGGGCGGGGGGGGGGGTGGATTTATGGAGATTTATTTGCTGTAAGGCAGCAAGCATCTACTCCTCTTTAATCTCTATATGTTCCATGACATTTTTTGAAATATTGGTCTGTCACATTTACAATTATTGTTGGAAAGTTTCCTAAACTGTAATTATGACTAAAACTCAGGAGAATGCAGTATTTATACAATAGTTTACTGCAAAGTTGTTATCAACACTGTCACCAAATCATTTCCTTGATTGCAAAATTGAATCCCTGATTGACAGACAGATTTAAAAGCTTCTGTGTGCTGAAATGTTAACTTTGCATTTGTTTTCTTAGTGGAATGTAGGGAAATGTCAGTGGATTCATTATCACTTCAACTGAAAAATGTGCACCACAGATTTCTACTGGTATCCTAACTGATCAGATAGAGTCATCATAATAAATTAACAAAATTAGAAGCCCCTTCATCTCAATGACGTTTGTGCAATATTGCTTGGACACAATGTCCGATCGGCTAATCCACATTGAAATGGTTCATAGGTTGGAGCAGTTGAATGCATCAGATTCAGTACTTTATAGACATTATCAGGCTCCACATTGAACAAGCTGCTGACTTCCCTGCTTTTCTTTGGCTTGTCTGGTCAGAGCAACCATTTGTGATTTGGTGTCCCAATGCAAAATATTGCAGATGCTGAACATCCAAAATAATATCACAAAATGCGAGAAACAATCAATAGGTCAGGCAGCATCTGTGGGGGGAGAAGCTAAGTCCATAATAACACATTCATGATGTAAGACTGTCTGAGAGTTAACACTGTTTCTACCTGATATGGCCTGACCTGCTGAACATAAGATATTTTCTGTTTTTCTTACTTGTGAACAGGTGCCCAGCATTTTTGTTACAGAAACAACAAAATAAAAGCAAACATGAATCAAATAAGGTAAACTTCCCTCCCCTCCAATGGATTCCATCTACATCCCCCACTGTCCATGAAAGGCAGCCAACATATCGAAGGACCCATCACACCCCGCACACATCCTCTTCTCCCTCCTCCCACCAGAGAGAAGGCTGAAGGGTGTGAAAGCACACACCAACAGTCAGTTTCTTCCCTGAAACCATCAGGCTCCTGAATGAACCCCATTAAGTGGTCCTAATTCTTTTCATTGCAATCCTACACTCTTTAAAATATGTGCTTTTTAACATAGCTGTATGAATATTAAAGGTAATCAGTTAGCCTGTTCACAGAAGAATCCATTCCCCCACACTGCCCAGTTCTAAACCCCTCCTCCAAGCTCATTGTTTCCTGTCACTGCACTGCGCGGTTCTAAAAGCTCTATCATCTTCTCAGTGTACTGGGTATTTTGTGACAAATATACTTCAATAAATTGAAACTTAATCTGAATTAGCTGACTTCTGCTTCTATCCATGCACTACACTTTCAAATAAAAGTATTTTTCTCTCCTTTATGTTTTACAGCTATCTCTGGTATGATAGTCCCTCCGATGTAAATAGATCCCATGCCTTCAAGACTGCATCTATATGTTGACAATTACAATGAATATTGTGCTTCGTGACGATGAGATGCAAGTCCACAGATGAATGGAACTTTTAACTCAGGCCTTTCAGAGAGCGATTGTGTAGAGTTAAACAATCACAAGTAACACTCTTTAAACCTTCAACCTTGCCAATTCTGATGAATTGAATGCACGGTGACAATTTACATACGATTTACACAGGTCCCCAGCATTGGAGTGACAAAAAAAAACAAAGCAAAATGGTTTGTTCTATGTTGACAAGTGTTCACTTTTTTCAAATGCTTCAACCCAATTTATTCGTTTTCGCAGAACAATAAATGCCTTTCAGAGTCAAAAAGACCCTGAAAGAACCTCTGCAACAAAATGCGATGTTTAATTTATGAAGAGAATCAAATTTGACTGAGAGAAATGAAAAAAAAGTGTGTGGAGGGAGATGAAATGAGTAGTGATAATTATTAGGTGGGGAAATGTAGAGAGTTTAGAGTGTGGTAGTTGGTTCCAACCTGTAGATTTGACAGTGGGGTTTTTAAACTGTAACGGGACTGATTCTGGATGTTGCTGTATCCAGTTTCATCATCAGCTGTCACAGTGCTAAAACTGTTTCATAAGAGACTATACACCACTTGTGGGCTGGTTGGGATTATAGAGATATATTTCAAAAAAGCAGAACCAGACATAGGACTAACAAACATCAACCCTACAGATGCTAACATTGGTGTATGAAGTGACAAACTGCTATGTAGGAGTCAAATAAATGGAGGAATTGTTTAGGAAGCAGTTAGCTGTTGTGATGTGTGCTCAGGACCATTGGATCTGGATGTGACAGTAGGACAGAATGGCTTTGATCACTTGCGTCTGCCTCTCAAGGGTCAGGGAAAGTGGAGGAATGGTACCAGCTGGTTTTCCTCATGGTGTTGCCAATACTAATATCAGCTGGCTGTTACAGCCCCATCCAATGCCCAGTTAATCCCGTCCAATTGCCTTGTTTCCTTCTGAAAGAGATAAATACATACATCAGGACAAAGAGATCCAACTATATATTTTACAACCAGCGCTTCACTAACAAGGGTTTGTACATTGTGAAGGACTTTGGAAAACGCAATATAGTTTTAGCTACTGTGTTTACAGGAGTGGAAATATAGACAGAATCAAAAATACCAGTGCTACGTAGGGAGATACATAAAGGGGGAGATTTTTTTTTAAATTTACAATTTTATTAGCACGGTATTGAGAATGCTCTTAATGTACTTTATCAAGGAACCGTCAGAGTTCTGATAATGCATTATCCAATATTTTTCCGCTGTATTGTGTTTGTATGTAGTTATAAATATTGTAGATTTTTTGTGAATTTTTTTTCTTTTGCCAAAATTGTTGTTTAAATATTTATACATTTCAATGTCTTAAATACAATTTTCAATATTAACAAGGAATTTTATTGCATAAACTTATTTTTTTTGCGTCCTTTCTTTCATTACTGCAAGGAGTTCACAACTATTCATTTTACTTTGCTTGCACATCCTTGCGTAATTAAATATGCATCAGTTTAAAGACGACATTTGTGTTTTGTTTTGTAAAATATGCTTATAAATAATGTATTTATCTTTGGAAATTTGTACATTGCTACGTTTGGTTGTGTTCTTTTTCCTATTTGTTTATTCTCTGGACTCATTTTAACATGTAATATGCTAATACATGGGAAGGTGTCAACACAGTAAGCCATTTAAAATTGTACCTGAGTAACAAATTGTTTAAATGTAATTTTAAAATTTTGTTTGCCATATATATAATATATCATATTACTTTTTTTCAATTGAGTCGATATTGTGCTAAGCATTTGGTTTGAATTGTACTTCTCTTCTTTTATTTCAAAGGTTAAGTCAAAAAAAGCCATTGTCTATTTTTGTATTTTTTTTGTCAGTTGAACTGAATTCTCAAGATTTAAAAAAAAAGTTGTGTGGCAGAAAAAGCAGCCATCTTATTCAATAGCATTTAGTTCTGTAGATTTAAGACAATAAATTTTGTTTTTCCACAACTTAAAGTGGTTTAAAAATTAAATTTAATAATATGCATGGAGTACCTTCTCCAGACTGGGTGATGGTCACTTCTTCACTGTATTAAAGTAGGGAGGACTTAAAAATCATTTAAAATTACTTTTGGATGTTATGTCACCTGCTAGCATCTCTCTCTCTCTCTCTCTCTCTCTCTCTCTCTCTCTCTCTCTCTCTCTCTTCTCTCGCTTTCTTTCTATCCCTCTCTCTCTCTCACTCCATCTTTTTATTTTTCTCTCTCTTTTTACTTTGACATTAATCAAAATCTATGAACCAGCAGTTCGGATGCCTTAACAATGCAAAGCATATTCATTTCAGACAAACATTGTATCATGTACCTGAATTGTCCAAAAAAAGGAGATATCATATACTGAAAAAAGCACAATGTTAATTGTTTGTTACCCTGAGAAATGTACCTCTTTTGTTGCCATATAATCCACACATGAAGTGACAGTTCTGCAGTGCTCCCAGTCTAATATTTCAGTGGCTTTACAGGACATTTTGAGGCTCACTTGCGATGTGAAAAACAAATAAAAAAATAACAGAAGAAATCTGAGGACTTTTCTTGAGGGAGGAATGAGGAAGAAACAAAAGCTGATGCTTGGGATACGGTAAAGATATGTCATTTGTTTTTGACCAAGTTCCCATCTATATCTTCTTCGGTTTCCTCAGCTGAACCAGTACATGTATGCTTGCCGTCAACTAGCCAGTGGCATGCTGGAGACGGGCTGGATGTAAAGCAGTCGATAGACTTGAACATTGAAATAAGAGCAAAATCCTATGTGGGAAAAGTGAAGCAATGCCTCCCAGTTGCCAACATCAGCTGTAGTCTCATGTAAACTGATTGCCTTCCACTTCCTTTATGTGAACTGTTGGACACACTGTACAGATAAATGGTTAGACAAACTACTGTAGAGATTGTTATAAATTTTTTGCAGAAATTTGAGCTGTAAAAAACTTTTCAACTTGCATAATATTTAATTAAAGTTACTTCTTGTCTGTGATCCTGGTGTCTATCTTCAATTTTTATCACTTTAACTTGGAACAGATAGAAAATGCTTTTATGGTTAAGGAGCTCTTATTATGTTTGAATTCAATTCAAGGTCAGAGCAGGAATGATTGAATGGAATAGTTTATGAGCTGAATGAATCCTACATTCATAATTATCATATCATTAGAAACATAGAATGTAGGGGCGGGAGGAGAGTCTTTGGCTCTTTGAACCTTCTCCACATTTTAATATGATTGTGCCTGATCGTCCACTCGAATACCACATTCCCACTTTCTCCCTATTTGCTTGGACCCTTTATAAATACTTAAAATTTAAATTTAGCTCGACAGAACGGTAACAGGCCATTTCAGCCCACGAGCCTGTGCACCCATTTTACATCCAATTAACCTACATCCCTGTACATTTTGAATGGTGGAAGGAAATCGGAGCCTCCGGGGAAAACCCATGCAGACACGGGGAGAATGTACAAACTCCTTACAGACAGTGTGGGATTCAAAGCCCAGTCCTGATCACTAGCACTGTAAAAGCGTTGCGCTAACCATTAGGCCAACCTTATAATTGAGTTATCTCCATCCTGAATATATTTACTGACTTGGTCTTCACTGTGTTCCATGGTGGAGAATTCTCCAGGCTGAAGAAACTGCTAGGCAGAGGGACTTGGCGATGGATAGTCTCAGGTCAATTACCTCTCATTTCCATTGGCACCCTGTCCCAGAAATTAACTGAGAATTTACTGGGCTAGGGTTCAGTGGAAAAGGAACACTGTCCGAATGCCAGTGTCAAATGATGTCATTTCACGGCGTGGATAAACCGCCTTTACCTTTACTCATATTCACGGTGTTTACTGATGCTGGAGTGCTGATAAAACCAGCGGGAAAAGGACAGCAGAAAGTCATTTCTAGTTGAAGGTAGAACATTCCAATCCCCGGGGATGAGTGTGTTCAGTGGAAAAGCCATTAGTGTCCCAGTTAAGGGTGGCCCATTGGAAATGGCACAAAGGGCTTCCTATCCCGGTACACTACACGGCCAATTAACTAGGATACCAGTAGAAAAGTGGTTGCTGTCTGTCTGCAAACCTGCTATCTAGGTCTTTGCACTGACAAGGAGCATTTATCTGATTTGATGTGATGGACCTTAATTTTCTGTGGGTCTAACTACTTCCTTCAACCTTCCTCTGGTTCACAGCTATGGTTACAACAGAGTTCAATCCAAGAACACAGGAAAGATTTCAAACTGACTGAGGGCATATAAAAGTATGGAGAGGGAAAGAGATGGTTTAAAAATGTGAGTGAAAGGAGATGTAGAAGCAAAGGGACTTTGGGAGGGAACTCTACTACTTTGAACATTGTCCAGTTGTTTGTGTGTTATATGTTCCAAGGAAGATTGAGCAAGGAAGATTTTCTTTGCAGTTGTACTTGAGTACATGACAATAAACTCATTATTCTAAGATTAAGGGTAAGCCATTTAGGACTGAGGCATCACCTCAAAATGTTAACTAATTAAAATAGACAGATTATAACACCTTTTGTGGTGTTGGAACAGTCCTCAATTAGTTTAACAAGGGGAGGTTCAAGAGCCTGATAGCTGTTGGAAAGAAACTGTTCTTGAACCTAGAGGTTCTGGTCTTCAGGCTTCTGCCCAAATGTAGCAGTGAGAAGAGGTAGTGATGGGGGTCCTTTATAATGTTGCCTGACTTCTTAAGGCAGTGCCTCACATAGATGTCTTCAATGATTGGAAGGTCAGGACCTATGAAGAACCTAACTATATTTTTTAAATTTTTAATTTTGTGGGCCCTTTTGGCCCACAAGCCCATGCTGCCCAATGGCATCTAACCTACAACCCTGGTATGTATTGAACAGTGAGAGAAAGTCAGAGCAGCCGGAGGAAATGCATGCAGATACGGGAAGAACTTACAAATTCCTTATAGACAGCACCAGGTTTAAATCCCGGTTGCTGACTCTATAACATTGTTGCTCTAACCGCTAATCTAACCATGCCATCCAATATATCATACCTTCTACAGTCTTCTGCATTCCTGGGCATTTTGAACCTTGCTGTAGCGATTACAATATTGCCAAGACTCAGGGTTCAGAAGGCAGAGGAAAGAGGGTGGGGACCATTAAAGAATTTCTGACCTCATTCCCCAACATCTTCCAACTGCCTACAAAGGTATCAAAGAAGCAAATAAAAAAAAGAAAAGCACAGAAAGTTCTGGATGCAAGAACCTTGAGCGAACAATGAGAAGCTGGAGGGATTCAATAGGTTAGACAGCGTCCATGGAGAGAAGTGGTCAGTCATTTTTTTTTTAGATTGGAACCCTTTGTCCAGCAATATTTTAGAAAAGTTGATGACCAAGATTCACTAAAAATTTGTTACCATTAAGGTGAAGAGGTTTCCACTCAATTCAGTGCTGATTGGCTGGCCATTTATTTTGGAGCTGCGATCCTTGATTTTAACCGTTTAGTTCAGTAGTTTTCAAACTTTTTCTTTCCATTCACGCCCACCTTAAGTAATCTCTAATGCTATAGGTGCTCTATGATTAGCAAGGGATTGCTTAAGGTGAGATGTGAGTGGAAAGAAAAAGTTTGGAAACCAATGTTTTAATTGTACCAAATTGACTTGTTATGTGCATGGTTTCGTAACTCCAAAGGAAATGGGCCAGTGACAATTTTTCTCAAGCAAAATATTTCAGTAACAATTGGGTCTAGAACAATGGTTCTCATCCTTTTTTTTCCCCATCTCGCATACCACTGTAAGTAATCCATAACTAATCATAGAGCACTGATAGCATAGGGATTACTTAAAGTGGTATGTGAGTGGAAAGAAAAAGTTTGAGAACCACTGGTTTAGTTGAATCAGACAAAACGTCATCCACACATCTTTCAACTCCCATAAGAATTTTGTTCATTTCAAAGAGATCGCATCTAAATTTTGTAGAGATCTTGACTAATGAATAAATTAAACCAAAAGAAATAGTTAATTTTTTTTTCCCAGAGTTGTGTTTAATACTTGAGACCATTGATATAAGATGAGAGGAGAAAGATTAAAAGGGGATCTGATGGGCAAAGAATTTACACAGCAGATAGTGGGTGTATGGAAGGAACTCCAGAGCAAGTGGTAGAAGTTGGAACAATTAAAATGTTTAAAAAATAATTTGTACTATATTCATAAGCATCTTAAGCAATGTATACAAGTTGAATTATTTCCATTTGCTTGGAAGATAGAGGAGGACTTGGTTAGATGGAGAACTCTGCCCATAACATTAGTGGGCTGAGTGAATTGTATCAGAATGAAGTTGATGCCAAGACTTTTTCAAATGCTGCCCATTCCATTGCCCCAGTGCTTCTTCAAGATGCTCAATGGATACGTCAGAAACTTTTTGTGGAGTGGGAAGGTGGCTGGAGTCTCCATGGAAAAATTAAAATGGAAATATAAATTAGGGGGCCAGATTTTTAAAAAAAAGTTAGGCATCCCAGGCGTGATTTATTGCCTCACTGTTTGAGGGAAGTGGGGGAGGGGAGGTCCCCTTCCTGGGCACAAATTGTACTGCACGTAATAGGGGAAAGGATAGTATGAGAGTTTATATACAAGTGAAACTCCAAATTAATTTCCAAAAAGACAAATAAACTCATATTAAAACATATATATATCTATACACCAGACATGGCAAAAAGAAATTTGCACAGATACATTGATAGGATAGGTTTAGAGGGATATTGCTTTTTAAATTATGTGAAGCCTTGCTCTCAACCCCTTCTGTGAACATATTTTTCCAACTCCTTTTGATCTCAGCAAAGAATTGGAGCTGGAGGAGGGAATTTTTTAGTGAGGTGAGTGTCAAGAGCATCTGTGCTCAAATTCACCCAATAGGATGTGATGCTGACAGCTGGATGTGGGAGATTTAAATTAGATGAGCAATCCCTGTAATCAGTTAAATGAAAAAAAAGAAGATTAAATGCAGTGGCCAGCATGAAAGTTTGACTTGAGAGACTTTGGCAAGCTGAAGGTAGGACATGAAACTTTGTGGCTGGAATCAGTGTTGGCAGGATACCAGTTAAAGTTGTGCAATGGTTTAAATTATGCATGCTTTAATCCTCAAGGTTTGTCAGGTAAAGTGGATGAATTTAGGGTGTGGCTAAACATATGACTGGAATGTGGTCGAAAATACAGAAACCTGGTTAAGCAAGACCAGTAGCTCAATATCCCAGCGTACAGATGCTTCAGAAGGGATTGGTATGAAGGTAAAAGAGGAGGGGGTGTTGCTTTGTTGGTTAAGGAGGATGCCATGTCAATAGTCAGAGGTGACAATACAGATGGGATAACTAATTAGGCTGTATGGATGGAGCTGAGGAACAAGAAAGGCATGATCACCTTGTTGGGAGTGTACTACAGGCCCTTAAATCATCAAAGGGAATAGTGGAGTAAATATAGGACATTGCTGCTAGCTGGTTAAGTAAGGGGATTTTTAAGCTTCTAAATATTGGCTGTGAAAATTGTAGTGTAAAAGGCTTAGATGGGGTACAATTTGATAAATGTGTTCAGCAAAGTTTCCTCTGACAATGTGTAGAGGGTCCCAAATGAGATAGGGCCATGCTTGATCTTGTCTAGGGAAATTGAGAGGGGCAAATGGATGAAGTGTTCATTGGACGATGAATGATTATGTGGAATTGATGCAAGGTCAACTTTGAAGGTACAAAATGGGGAACTAACTCAAGTTGGTTGAAACAGGTTGTACAAAGGAAGCGAAATGTAAAGAAAATAGGGTGTTGGTAAAGTCCATAATATGCATGTTGTTGTTAGATTGAAGGGTCAGACATTGAAGCTTGGATGATGAGGGAAATTTAGACTCTGGTCAAGAGCAAGGAGGCACAGTCAGTTGCATGCATCTAGGATTGCATGTATACCTGAAGGAGTTTAAGGAACTGAAGAGCAAGCTATAACAAATCAGGAGGGAGCTTTGGCGGACAACATTAAGGATTTCTCTGAGATTTTATGTACATAAAGAGATAAAGAATAACCAGAGGGGAAAAAATATGACTGACCTGGAATCAATGTGGTCAACTCTGTGGAGCCACAGGAGATGGGCAAGGTTGTCAATGAGTACTTCTCCTGTGTCGACTCTGGAGAAAGACACATGGACCAAGGAACCTGGGGCAGTCAACAGTAGTGTCTTGATGAAAATTAGTATTACACTTGAAGAGGTGCTGAAGGTCTCGATGTATATGAAGGTAGACATATCTCCTGGGCCTAATCAGATGTATCTGAGAACCATGCAAAAACGAGAATTAAATTGCAGATGCCCTGACTGTTGTGCAGGTAAGGTGCTAGAACATTGGAGGATGGCAAATGTTATGGCTTTATCAAGAAGGGGTGCAGGGAAAATCCTGGGGCTGCTGGCCAATGAGCTTAACATCTGAAGTCAATAAGTTACAGGAGAGTATTTTGAGGGCGAAGTACATGCACTTGGATGGACAAGGGATGATTGGGGATGTTCAGTATGGTTTTGTAAGTGGGAGGCCATGTCTCACAAATCTGAGTTTTTTTTTGATGTGACATAAAAAAGATTGACAAGGACAGCTGTTGATTTATACATGGATTTCAGCAAGGCTTCAATAAGATTCTCTATCATCGGCTGCTCTGGAACTTTTGATGAGAGAAAGGGAGAGAGAATTAACTTCATGGAAGAAAGCTGAGGGTAATGGTGGGAAGTTGTTTTCTTTCAGATTGGAGGCCTCTCACTAGTGGTGCAGGATGTGCACAGTAAACAGTAGGGATCTGGGATGGTGGGGGTATGGAATAAGCTATCGGAGGAGATAAATGAGGCAGGCATTATTACAAGGTTTTAAAAACATTTGGACAGATAGATGGATAACATAGGTTAGGAAGGATATAATCCAAACACTGGCAACTAGGACCAGTGTGGGTGGGACATTTTGGTCAGTGTGGGCAAGAACGGCTGTATTTCTCAGTAATCTTGTTTCACCCAAAACCGAGCAAGTCAAGAAGATGGCAGGTTCTAGTTAAACTATGCCACATAATGCCACATAGAGAGTTGTGGAGCTTGTCTGATCAATTTTGAGTGACAGACACAGCCTTTTACCTGAAGTAGGCCCCATGTCTTGCATTGTAATTTGCATTGGTAAAGTTTAATGCATGAATTTGGCATGAAAATCTGGAACCTGCTGAGGGCCAAATTCAGGTCACTGCAGAAGGACCAGGTATGGCTGACAGAAAGCAATTTCCTGGGCGAAATGGCGTTTCCAGACAAAAATAGAAGCAATGAAGGATACCCAACAGCAGGGCCTAAATGACACGCTACGAAACTAAATCCAATGCAGTTGGAGACAGCAATGCTTCACTCCTAGAAGAATACAATGTTTTCTACACCCGATACAACCACTGTGCACCGTAATGATCCTGTCCATGTCCAAGGAACATGTGCAAGCTGCCTTCAAGAGAGTGAATCTAAGGAAAGCATCCAGTCTGGACAGAATATCCGGCCAAGTACTGAAAACCTGTGTTGCCGAACTTGCCAATATATTCACCGATTATCTTCAACATCTCACTCCAAGAACTTCAAATTCCTGGGTGTCAACATCTCCGAGGATCTGTCCTGGAGCCTCCATGTAAATGCAATCACAAAGAAGGCTCGTCAGCGGCTATACCTTGTGAGGTGTCTGAGGAGATTTGGTACGTCACTGAAGACTCTCGTAAACTTCTACAGGTGTACTGTGGAGAGCATTGTGGCTGGTTGCATCACTGCCTGGTATGGAGACCTCAACTCTCAGGATGAGAATAAATTCCAAAGGGTTGTTAACTGGGCGTGTGACATTATAGGCACCAGACTTCACTCTATCAAGGATATTTATGAGGTGGTGTCTTTAAAAATAAATAAATAGATAGAGACAGCTTCTATTTATTTATTTATCTATCCTCAAAGACCCCCACCACCCAGGCCATGCCTTCTTTACTCTGCTTCCATTGGGTGGGGGGGGGGTACAGGAGTAAAGACGAGCACTCAGTGGCACGAGGACAGCTTCTTCCCTGCTGCCATCAGATTCCTGAATAATCCGTTAACCAAGGACACTGCTCTACTTTTTGTGCAATATTGTTAACCTTTTTCTCGTAATGTTGTGAGATGGTTATAATATGAAGGTTTGCTCTCTGATGCTGCCACAAAACACCAAATTTCATGACTTGTTCACGACAGTAAATTCTGATTCTGAAATGGGGCCTCACTAACATCTTGTACAACTGCAGCATGACCTCTCAACTATATTCAGTACTCTGATCAAAGGTCAATATGCCAAGAGCCTTTTTGACTACCCTGTCCACCAATATTCCTAGATCCTTTTGCTCTAGGTCACTTCCCAGATCCCTACCATACACTGTGTAGGTCCTACCCATGTAAGACGCCCCAAAATGCAACACCTCAAATTTATCTGTTTTACCATCAACCATTCCTCTGCACACATGCCCAACCAATCAAGGTCTTGTTGCAACTTTTGGCAACCATCTTCACTGGACATTTTCGTGTTATCTGCATACTTGCCAATCATTCCATGTTTTCATCTATGTCGTTGATTTCGGTGCACTGAAACCCACTTGTCACAGGTCTCCATTCTGGAAAAGCAACCTTCCACTATCACTTTTTGTTTTCTACCTTGAAACCAATTTTCTATCCATTCACTGATAAACCTTTGGAGTTTTCAGCACAAGATGTATGCTCAATATATTCAAGGAAGTTGTGTAATGAGATGTTTAGATGTCAGAGGATTCCAGGAAGAAGGGCTTAATGCAAGAATGTGTCTCTGAACTAAAGGATCATCTGTAATCTCATGGATGGCAAAGCAGGCACAGGCCATTTGGCTCTCTTGCTTCTTTCTACTTGTGTTCGTGCTTGAGTATTTGTAACTCCAGGGCAGTCAGACCCCAACTACTTGGAAACTTGCTGTGTTCAGTTTCTGGTTCATGGGGTGTAACATTATGCAGTGTTAGTCTCTGTTTCAAACATGACACAGTATATTTCACGTAGGTATATAAATCATTCAAGTCCTATAAACTATTTACATGACAATGACGTGCAATCAATTCTCCAGATTGTTGTTTGTATTCCTTTTAAATGCTCCACAAGTTCTTGATGTTTACTCAGCAATGATGGATGTCAATCAGGTGGAGTGGAGCACTTCACTATGTTAATAGTTTATAAGAAAATTGTCCCGGGGTTGATCCTTTACTGGACAGGGTTATTCTTATTGCAACTAATATTTATTTTTTAGAAAACAGAATTAAGATTCGAAGTATCATGGTGGGATTAGAACTTGTTTTCCCTGGATTACCACCAAATAACCAGCACACTATCGCTGGTGCCTAAACTCAATATATAAAGCCCTCCCAGGTCAGATATTGAGGATACAGCAACTCTTAATGCTGAATCAAGATTTTGCAAAGTTCATCAGAATAAAACGTTAATTATATCTATTACCACAGTTATCATTTGACCCGTTGTCACGCTGTAACATGTTCCAACCTCCTCTGATTTTGTATTTGATTCTCATGTAACCTTGTCATCATTGCGTTAGATGACGCTTGATACTGGCAGTGTGCTTCATTAGGCTAACAATCATCAACCCTTGTTCATCCAACATCCAAGATGTTGCATTGTACTCCTGCTTTTAGCCAAGACTCTCGTGATACCAGTTTGAGCTTCATGAACAATGACAAATAAATGCAGATGGTAGCTGAAACTACATTACTTTGTAACTCTAGTTGAATTTAAGGATGAAGATGTGATGAAGGCTCTGGCACTCCACCATTCTCCTATTCTCCCGTTCAGCTGGTAAAGCAGTCTGCATGGGGACATGAAAAATAATGAAACCGGCCCTTCAATCCAACTTCTTCATGCTGACCAAATTGTCCACCTTCACTTAGTTCCATTTGCCTGCATTTGTGCCTTGCTGACTAATGAGATGTTATAGGTCTAAGTTGAGCCATTTGTTATATGAACACAAAGAATGCATACTCTTGAAGTCCACAGTCCTCTCTTTCATCTTGTCCGCAGTGAGACTCAGATTGTTGTTCTTGCACCATTTGGTGAGTCTCCCAACCTCCTCCCCGTAAGCAGACTCATCATTTGGTAATGAGGCCAACTAGTGTTGTGCCATCTGAAAAGGGTGGCATGGTTGGCATAGCAGTTAGCAAATTGCCTTTACAGTGCCAGCGATCAGGACCAGGGGTTGGAATCTTGTGCTGTCTGTAAGGAGTTTGTATGTTCTACCCATGTCTGCATCGGTTTTCCCCAGAGGCTCCAGTTTACTCCCACTGTTCGAAATGTACTGGGGATGCAGGTTAGTTGGTTGTAAATTGGGCAGCAGGAGCTCATGGGCTGAAATGCTGAATGTTTAAATTTAAAAAAAATAAACGATGATTCTGATTGGACTGAATCCTGAGGATAATCAAAATGGCTGAGAAGATCATTCTTTGAGGACATTCATGGGGAATGTTGCTTAAATAGGGCTCGGAATTACTGAGGACCCTTTGTACCCATTGTGCTATCCCTGTGAAGGACTAACAGGAGCATCAAAATTAGGATCGCCAGGCTGGAAAATCCTGTTTTTTCCACCAGAAACTGTATTTAATCCTTAACCTTGGGTCTCATAAATGAAACAAGTAGGTATTTATTTTGTATGATATTCTTTATGTATATATGGTGCCATGGTTACAGTAGCAGTTAGTGCTATGCCTTTACAGTGCCAGTGATTGGGTCCAGGGTTTGAATCTCGCGCTGTCTGTAAAGAATTTCCATGTTCTCTCCATGTCTGTGTGGGTTTTCCCAGGGTGGGGGGGGGGGGTTTGTTTCGTCCCATCCTCCAAAATCTTCCAGGGGTTGTAGGTCAATTGGATATGACTGGGCAGCACAGGCACATGGGCCAAAAGGGCCTGTTACTGTTCTGTGTCTAAATTTTAAAAAAAAATTGTAATTGTTTTTTGTGTATTTGTGTGCACCTTGGTTTGAAGAAACATTGTTTTGTCTAGTTTCATATGCACAGATTAGAACAAATTTGAATGTGTTGGGCTCACATCTCTCTCTCAATCTTTCCAATTCAAGTCTACACCCTAGCCTCCACCTCCCATGAAGAACAGGCCCTTGGTCAATGATAGCTGGCCCAGGGTGGTTAGGTTTATCTGTGATATTCCACCCTCTAGATCTGCATGGATTTCCACATTTGAGAGATGAAAAGGACCAGTGAGAATGTCAGTGTGGATTACATACTCTCACGTACAATATTTTTATTAACATTGAAATTTCACATCCAAAAATACAGAGTGCTTGTGGATACATATTAAAATTTAAAAAGATGCATTACACTTAAATCCAAGGTACCCCACATTTTAATCAAACAGATTATATTGTATTGATACCTTTATTTAAAAAAAAATCTAAACCCACTACCAAGAAAGAAGCTGTTTGGCCAACAAAAAAGGAAGACTGAATTCTTATCAGTGATAAATTACTTCATTAATCAACATTACCTCATAACAAATCAAAATTTATAAAAGTAACTCAAAAAGGGTTCCCACAGTGTTTGAAAATTTAAATTTCTATCAGAAGTTCAGCATTTAATCTTCTCTAAGTTTAAACATGACATGATGTCGCATAGCCATTGAGCATGATGAGGCAGGGTAAAGTCTCTCCACCTGCCCAGCCAAAAGAGAAATAAAAGCTAATACATGCAGATCAGATGCAGTTAAAGTTGTGTCACTCTCTCCAAAAATACCAAATAAAGCAGTTAAAGGGATTTGGTTTAAAATTAAAAGTGCAGAGAAAGTTTGAAATACTTCATTCCAATATTTCTCAAGACTCTGGCATGTCCAGAACATATAAAGTAATGAAACATCTCCATTGTTGCACTTATCACAACGAGGAGATACATCCGTATAAAAATTAAATAGTTTGAATTTGGACATGCGAGTCCTATGGACTACTTTAAATTGTAGGAGGGAGTGGTGGGCACATAAAGAAGAGGTATGAACCAATTAAAAAAATTATATTCCAAGTTTCTTCAGAGATTAAAAGCTGATAGTGCTGTTCCCAAGCTTTTTTAATTTTATCTGAGAGAGCCTCTTATTTCAAACAACATATCATAGATGTCAGATATTGAACTAAAATAGAAAGGTTGTAAATTAAAAAAATTACATTAATTAAATTCTTACCAGTCCTCTTGGAAAACTGTGTAATTGAGATCGTAAAATATCTCTAATCTGCAGATAATGAAAAAATGAGTATTTGGTAGATCGAATTTAATTGAACGTTGTTCAAAGGAAGTGAGACTCACCTCAACAAATAAATCTTTAAAACATTTAACGACCAATCTATACCATTCTTTAAAAGTTGCACCAATCCTAGAAGGTTTAAAGAAATAATTAGGAAAAATAGGACTAGAGAGAGGAAATCCTATTAAACACAAACATTTTTAAAATTGTATCTAGAATAATGAATAAATTAAACAAGATAAGGTAAATAGTCTCGTTCTTTTTCCTGAGATGGATAGAGTCGAAAACCTAAGGGCCTAGATTTCAGGAGAAAGAAGCAAAATTTCTGAAGGATATCAGAACACAAGAAATAGGAGATGGCCATTCTGACTGTCAAGCATGCTCCACCACTGAATAAGTTGATTCTGCTCCATTGACCTACCTTTTCCCCCATAGCCCTCAATTCTGTCTCCCACCCCTGATTTGCAAAAAGCATTTAATCATTGTTTTAAATATATTTAATAAGGAGAATGCTGTTGCTTTCCTGGATAGAGTATAAATAGATTCGCAACTCTCCTGGGGGAGAGGGGGAGGGAGGAGGAGAGGGGCGGGGAGGGAGGAGGAGAGGGGCGGGGGAGGGAGGAGGAGAGGGGCGGGGGAGGGAGGAGGAGAGGGGCGGGGGAGGGAGGAGGAGAGGGGCGGGGGAGGGAGGAGGAGAGGGGCGGGGGAGGGAGGAGGAGAGGGGCGGGGGAGGGAGGAGGAGAGGGGCGGGGGAGGGAGGAGGAGAGGGGCGGGGGAGGGAGGAGGAGAGGGGCGGGGGAGGGAGGAGGAGAGGGGCGGGGGAGGGAGGAGGAGAGGGGCGGGGGAGGGAGGAGGAGAGGGGCGGGGGAGGGAGGAGGAGAGGGGCGGGGGAGGGAGGAGGAGAGGGGCGGGGGAGGGAGGAGGAGAGGGGCGGGGGAGGGAGGAGGAGAGGGGCGGGGGAGGGAGGAGGAGAGGGGCGGGGGAGGGAGGAGGAGAGGGGCGGGGGAGGGAGGAGGAGAGGGGCGGGGGAGGGAGGAGGAGAGGGGCGGGGAGGGAGGAGGAGAGGGGCGGGGGAGGGAGGAGGAGAGGGGCGGGGGAGGGAGGAGGAGAGGGGCGGGGGAGGGAGGAGGAGAGGGGCGGGGGAGGGAGGAGGAGAGGGGCGGGGGAGGGAGGAGGAGAGGGGCGGGGGAGGGAGGAGGAGAGGGGCGGGGGAGGGAGGAGGAGAGGGGCGGGGGAGGAGGAGGAGAGGGGCGGGGGAGGGAGGAGGAGAGGGGCGGGGGAGGGAGGAGGAGAGGGGCGGGGGAGGGAGGAGGAGAGGGGCGGGGGAGGGAGGAGGAGAGGGGCGGGGGAGGGAGGAGGAGAGGGGCGGGGGAGGGAGGAGGAGAGGGGCGGGGGAGGGAGGAGGAGAGGGGCGGGGGAGGGAGGAGGAGAGGGGCGGGGGAGGGAGGAGGAGAGGGGCGGGGGAGGGAGGAGGAGAGGGGCGGGGGAGGGAGGAGGAGAGGGGCGGGGGAGGGAGGAGGAGAGGGGCGGGGGAGGGAGGAGGAGAGGGGCGGGGAGGAGGAGGAGAGGGGCGGGGGAGGGAGGAGGAGAGGGGCGGGGGAGGGAGGAGGAGAGGGGCGGGGGAGGGAGGAGGAGAGGGGCGGGGGAGGGAGGAGGAGAGGGGCGGGGGAGGGAGGAGGAGAGGGGCGGGGGAGGGAGGAGGAGAGGGGCGGGGAGGGAGGAGGAGAGGGGCGGGGGAGGGAGGAGGAGAGGGGCGGGGGAGGGAGGAGGCGAGGGGCGGGGAGGGAGGAGGAGAGGGGCGGGGAGGGAGGAGGAGAGGGGCGGGGGGAGGGAGGAGGAGAGGGGCGGGGGGAGGGAGGAGGAGAGGGGCGGGGGAGGGAGGAGGAGAGGGGCGGGGGAGGGAGGAGGAGAGGGGCGGGGAGGGAGGAGGAGAGGGGCGGGGAGGGAGGAGGAGAGGGGCGGGGGAGGAGGAGGAGAGGGGCGGGGAGGGAGGAGGAGAGGGGCGGGGGAGGGAGGAGGAGAGGGGCGGGGGAGGGAGGAGGAGAGGGGCGGGGGAGGGAGGAGGAGAGGGGCGGGGGAGGGAGGAGGAGAGGGGCGGGGGAGGGAGGAGGAGGAGAGGGGCGGGGGAGGGAGGAGGAGAGGGGCGGGGGAGGGAGGAGGAGAGGGGCGGGGAGGGAGGAGGAGTGGGCGGGGGAGGGAGGAGGAGAGGGGCGGGGGAGGGAGGAGGAGAGGGGCGGGGGAGGGAGGAGGAGAGGGGCGGGGGAGGGAGGAGGAGAGGGGCGGGGGAGGGAGGAGGAGAGGGGCGGGGGGAGGGAGGAGGAGGGGGCGGGGGAGGGAGGAGGAGGGGGCGGGGGAGGGAGGAGGGAGGGAGGGAGGAGGAGGAGGGGGGAGGAGGGGGGGGAGGAGGAGGAGGGGGAGGAGGGGGAGGAGGAGGGAGGGGGGAGGGGGGGAGGGGGGAGGGGGGGGAGAGGGGGAGGAGGTGGGCAGGGCGAGGGAGGAGGGGGAGGAGGAGGGGGGGGGAGGGGTGGGTGGATGGAGGAGGAGGGGGGAGGAGGAGGAGGGGGAGGGGTGGGTGGATGGAGGAGGAGGGGGGGAGGAGGGGGGGAGGAGGAGGAGGGGGAGGGGTGGTGGATGGAGGAGGGGGGAGGGAGGAGGGGGGAGGGAGGAGGGGGGAGGGAGGAGGGGGGAGGGAGGAGA